>NW_010424181.1:17334-31390 GCF_000710305.1 Buceros rhinoceros silvestris | reverse complement strand
TATATATTTTTATATGTATATTATATATATAAAATATATATATATTTTATATATCTATAGATGTCTATATGCAAGGCTAATAATGTAGGATTCTTTTAATTAAATGCAGACTAACAAGTTCTTCTACAGCACAAATAATCTCATCCTTGCATGCATGTCTGAAGAGGTCAAATGGTCAGCACATTACAGATTTCTGTTTCTCTCCACTGACTGTGAAAGGTAGCAAGACAATTAATTTATATGCATGAATCTGCACTGTAGATCTGTCCAGCTTGTATACTACAAGCCCCTAAGACTTTTGCATTATAGACACTGTATTATCGATAGGTTCATCATTTACAAACAGCTGTGGACATAGACAAAATGTTCTAGGTTATTTAGATTTTTAAAAAGCACAGTTCCTGGGTGAGGAGCATAGAATCCACATAAATCCGTAGTACAACAGATTAATCCACGGAGAAATAAGTATCGAGAATTAGATTAATATATAATTTACGGTACTAATGAAGTGTGATTAACTTGGATATATGCATTCATTTCAGTGGGTTGTGGGCTGAATTTTTTGTTACCCGACTTAGCTTCAGTTTAATAGCTATTGCCTTATAGTATTCTTTTTGACAGAGAAGAGCTGCCAGAGAAAATAACTTAGCCTTTCAGAAATAGCTTTTGTTAGGTGAGAAAGCAGTTATAGCTATGTGACTTTTTGAAATTCAGTTCCACCAAACAATGCAGGGTGTATGCTTTTCTGCTGTTTTTTTCTAAGTCTGCCTTCATTTGTTTGTCGTGGCATGCTTCTCAGCAGAGGTTTTCCACCTTATCTCTTTGCTGGCATTTTTGTTTTCTTTCTCTCCACCTTAAATCCCACACACAGAGTAATGTCTCAATTGCACCTTGATGTGAATGCAGGAAAAAAAAGCAGCTTTCCTCCCAGCACCTCAGCAGACAAAAAAACCCCAAAACTAGCCAAAAAACCCCAAAGCTGCTTTTTAAGAAGTTGGTTTTTGAAGAGACAGAATATGTTCAATATGACAGCTATCAGGACTGCCTTCTAGTTCTGGAAAAGAACTACTGCAGAATTTTTAACGTCTGTAACTGAAGTTAAAGATCCTAGTTTTATATCTCAGCTATATACCCTTCTCTCAGATGAATTATGTCCTCCCTTGATGTTGTCACTATGATAGTAGCTAGCATAAGCTAAATTCTTTTTCTGAAATCAGCATACATTCTCTCTTAGAAAGAGAGAAACATTTAGGGGAAAAAGTATCTTTTAATGGATCAACCGATAATGCTGGAAAACAAGGAAAATCTTGGGGCATGTGAAAATGTTCATCAGTAAGACCCCAAGGCTAGTTTAAGACCCCATGGTGACATCACTATCAGACAGTTACAATCCTCCAAGAAAAGGAATTTAAATTCCTAAAATTAAACAATCTGTTGAATTATTCGTAACAGTATGCATAATATTAGCTAGATATTCAGCAGTAATCATGTAACTGGACAGATTGCATGTTCCAGTTAATTGCAATTGTTTTTGAGCATGCATATTGCAAAAAGCAAACATTACTTCTACATTTCAAGATTTTTCTGCTAATGAAGCAATAACATTTTAGCAAGAATGGATAATGAATTTTTAGTACAGTAATACACAACGGTGTTATTTGAACTGCAGAATCACTTTCTCTGTTTTACTTGAACTATTGCTTCATTCGCTCCACAGGAAAGAAATATTACAATTACCTACTAATTATGTTAATGTTATAGGAGGGAAAGTGTCATTTCAGCCCATCTAGAGAATTACCTGTCTTATTCTACCTACTTCTACTATCTTCTCAAAGGATCCTGAACTCTCAAAAATGCAAACCCACCCTGCTAACAGTATAATACGCAAAAAAAGTAAAACATAATTTTAGTGTAATTATTCGGAATTTTTTCCTCTGAGTCATCTGGGAATCAAATAACTTTAAGAATTTTCAGTGGTGATTTTTGTAGTGATTAGAGAGCATGGAAGCAAGGAGAAAAGTGGTCTCTGGAAAACAGAGCAGATTTTATCCTTGTGACAAATAGTTGTGATAAACTCTGTGCAAGTTCCCTACTTCCTCAACTGTAAAACCTCATAGGTCTTTTGTTGCTCCTGTTATTTCTGATAACCATAACTAATAGCTATCAAAGCAAGATTGCAAGAAGGTAGAAATCTCTTGTCATATACTGGGCTCTTGATATAGCATATTTGCAGTTAGGACTGACAGGCAAAGAGACACAGACGTTGAACCACAAGGTTTTTTCTACATGCAGAAATCTACCAGAGAAAGGCTAAAAAGGGTTGTCATTTTGCTTGTTGTAGTACCTGTAAATTTTACTGGTGAAAATTAGGGTCTTTTCCTTTTACAAGCTGTATGATACATCTTACAGACAACCATCTATATGAGAGATGTTTAAGCAACTCATCTATATTTTCTCTCCAGTGATTACAGACAACTAGTCAGATAACTACTTCAGTGTAGGAGATGTCTGCATAGATGTCCAATGTCTGATGAAATTTTTGCATGGGCAACAAACAGGAATTGGAAGATACTGTGCTGCTAGAAAGCTATGACCCGATTGTTGTTACTGAAACTTGGTGGGATGAATCCCATGACTGGAGTGCAAGTATTGATGGATACAGGCTGTTCAGATGAGATAGGTGAGAAAGGAGGGGTGGAGGCATTGCCCTCTATGTCAATAAATGTATCGGGTGTGAAGAGCTGTCCCTGAAAAATAGCCACGAGAGTATCAAAAGTTTGTGGGTAGGAATTAGAGACCGAGGCAATAAAGGGAACCTTGTTGATGGTGTCTACTACAGGCTGCCTGATTAAGGGGAGCCTATTGATGAAGCCTTCTTACTTCAACTATCGGAGGCATCACATTTGCAGGCTCTCATCCTGCTGGGGCACTTCAAACACCCCAAAACATCTCCTGGAAAAGTGGCATAGCAAGTTGCAGGCAATCCAGGACAACCCTGGAATGCACTGAGGATAACTTCTTAAGCCAGAAGTAATAGACAACCCCACCAGAGGCCATACGATACTGGACCTGATGGTCACCAAAGCAAGTGAGCTCATTGATAACGTCAAGATTGGAAGCAGCCTGGGCTGCAGGGAACACATACTGGTGGAGTTCATGGTTTTGAGGCATATAGGTCAAGTAAACCGTGAAGTCTGGACCCTGAATTTTAGGAAAGCAAAATTCTGGCTTTTCAAGGAGTTATTCAATAAGACACCCTGAAAATGGCCCGCAGGGAGAAGGGAGCGGAACAGATCTGGCAGATCTTTAAGGATGCTTTCCATAGAGCACAAGAGCTGTTAATCCTCAAGTGTAAGAAATCTGGCAAAGAAGAGAAGAGATAGATATGTCTGAATTGAGACCTGCTGGTCGAACTAAAGGGCAAGAAGGAAATACACAGGCAGTGGAAGCAGGGGGACAAGTATCCTGGCAAGAGTAAAGGGACATGGCCCAGTTGTGCAGGGACGAGGTCAGGAAGGCCAAGGAATGGGTGGGGCTGAACTTGGCAAGGTATTTAAAGGATAAGTACTTTTGCAAGTATGTCAATCAGAAAAAGGAAGTCAGCGATCATACCCTCTCTGATGAACATGACTGGCAAGCTAGTTATAATAGGTGAGAAGGCGGCTGAGGTACTCCACAACTTTTTTGCGTCAGTCTTCACTGATAACCTCTCTTCCCACAACCCTGAATTGATGGACTGCAAGATAGGGACCCAGGGAGCAAAGTGCCTCCCACTGTAAGCAAAGATAAGGTTCGTGACCACCTGAAGAATCTGAACATACATAAATCTAAGGGACCTGATGAGATTCATCTCAGAGACCTGAGAGAATTTACTGATGTAGTAGCCAAGCCACTCTCAATGATATTTGAAAAGTCTTGGCTGTCAGGTGAAGTTGCTGACTGGAAAAAGGGAACCGTTGCACCCATTTTTAAAAAGGGTAGAAAGGAGGACCCTGGGAACTACCAACCTTTCAGCCTCAACTCTGGGCCTGGGAAGGTCATGGAACAGATCCTCCTAGAAGCTCTCTCAAGGCACATGGGGGACAGGGAGGTGATTCGAGACAGTCGGCAAGGGCAAGTCCTGCCTGACTAACCTAGTGGCCTACAATGAAGAGACTGCATCAGTGGAAGGGGAAGAACTATGGAAGTCATCTACCTGGACATCTGTAAAACCTTTGACATGGTCCCCCACAACATCCTTCTCTCTAAATTAGAGAGATATGGATTTGATGGGTGGACTGTTTGGTGGATAATGAATTGGTTGGATGGTTTCATCCAGAGGATAGTTATCAATGGCTTGGTTTCCAGATGGAGATCAGTGACAAGTGGTCCATGCTAAGACTCTTGTTTAATTAAACCTGCTGTTTAATATCTTCATCAATGACATAGCAGGATTGAGTGCACTTTCAGCAAGTTTGCAGAATACACCAAGCCAAATGGTGCAGCTGACATGCTTGAGGGATGGGATGCCATCCAGAGGGATCTGGACAAGCTGGAGAAGTGGGCCTATGCAAACCTCATGAGATTCACCATGGCTGAGTGCGAGGTCCTGTACCTGGGTCAGATCAATCCTCACTATCAATACAGTCTGGGGGATAATTGGATTGAGAGCAGCCCTGCAAAGAAGAACTTAGGGCTACTGGTGGATGAAAAGCTGGACATGAGGTGACAATGTGTGCTCACAGCCCAGAAAGCCAACCGTATCCTGGGCTGCATCCCAAGAAATGTGGCCAGCAGGCCAAGGAAGGTGATCCTGCTGCTTTACTCTGCTCTGGTGAGACCTCACCTGGACTCCTCAGCACAAGAAAGACATGGACCTGTTGGAACATGTCCAAATGATCAGAGGGCTGAAACACCTCTGCTCTGAGGACAGGCTGAGAAATCTGGGGTTGTTCAGCCTGGAGAAGAAAAGGCTCCAGGGAGACCTTACTGCAGCCTTTTAGTTATCAAAGGGAGCTTTGTAAGAAGAGTGGGTAGTGTTTTTAGTAAGGTCTGTTGCGACAGGACAAAGGATCATGGTTTTGAACTAAAAGAGGGGAGATTTTAACTAGATGTAAGGAAGATATTTTTTTTTGCAAGGACTATTGTGAAACACCAGCTCAGGTTGCCCAGAGAGGTGGGAGAAGCCCCAACCCCAGAAACATTCAAGGGCTCTGGGCAACCTGATCTAGTTGAAGATGTCCCTGATCACTGAAGTGGGGTTGGACTAGATGACTCCTACCTAGGCTTGTACCCTTACAGCACTCTTTTCAAGTTCATGACAGGGAGAATTATCAGCTATGGCAGCTCCTATAGCTCCAGTCAAGAAATTTCTGAGTTTCATAGAGCTTTCCATTTCCTATCCTCCTTGGACAGTAGAGAAATGTTAAAAGCAGCAGGTAGGAAGAAATGTACTGGCAGCTTGTAGGAGTGTGAGATGAGTATGTGATGAAGAGGTGTGCCAGCAGTGTAATGGGAAAAAATCTGAAAAGTGGGAGTCCTTGTGAAAAGAAAGAGGTGATCAAAAACTAGAGCAAGAAAATACATGCTTAATTTAGAATGGCAGCTGAAAGATATGGGGTGAATGTGTAATAAGAGGTATTATGGAGACATAAGTTATTGTAGGAAGACAGGAGTTGAACAGGAAGACTTAAAGAAAAGACTTGGAGGGAATTTTTAAAAGAGGAGGACAAGTCAGCTAACATATATACTAGCTTTCAAATGAGAAACAAGTGAATAAACTAGCAGATAGAAAGCCCAGAAAAGAAGTGACTTAGGGGAAATATGAGAGAAGTCTACAAAATCATGAATGTTAAGGAGAGGGTCAATTAAGGTAATCCTTTCCCTCTTCCAAAAAAGAATAATTAAGTTTTGATGGACTCAAAAAGATTAAAAAAATAAGAGTCATGAAATTTATTTTCAGATGGTGTCTTTGAAAGTAAAAGCTTATACAGGCTTGAGAGGAAACAAGTCTTGAACGATAATGCCATTTAAGGTTACTAATTACACAGAAACCAGAGGCAGTTCAGGAAAACCACTGAACTGGAAACGTTTAGAGGCAGAGAGAATTCTGGAAGTATTGTGTATGTTCAGTTTGTTCATATTTCTCCTTAGGTATTCATTTATGGCCATTGCTAGAGGAAACATCAAGTTAGATGATCCTTGGCCTGATACAGCATGGCTGCATTTATTTTCTAAGTAGGGGAGAGAAAAAGAAAAAAGGAGTGTGTTACTACAATTCAGGAAGTATTACGGACACAGTATTTAGGAAACATCTTTTTTAGGAACACATGTTTAAGAAATGTATGCCTAGGAATTATTATTTTAAAGCAAGTTTTGCAAAGTAACTTTGTATATAGAAAGATTTACCAAATCTACTTCTAGTCAGTCTCTAAGTAATGGTACAACTTGTTTGAGATACTTTATTTCAATGATTATATAAAAACAAACAAACAAACAACCCCAAACCATCCTCTTAATAATATTCTATTTAATTTAACTGAACTGCAAGAGATTTATCTGAAGCCTGTATTGATGTCAGGGAAATTAAGCTTGTGCCAGCTAACTCAAGAGACTGTCGTACAATGGCTTATCTCAGACAAAGCCTTCCAAAACTGTCACGTCATAGAAAGGCCAAAGGCCATGCCACTCTTTTGTATGGCTTTCCATCAAATCATGTTTATGGACACCCAAAAGCTGGGCTTCTGGAGAAAGCAGTAGGGGTCTTAGCACTGCGTGTCGTGCCTGTCAGTGCAATAAGAGACACATCAAACATCTGCTTCCTTTCATTTATTGATACTGATAGGTGCATTTTAAACGAATTCATACCCAGGAAAAGTGATGAATAGCTTAAGAAGTGTGATATGCACACAATAGAAGTACCGTGGTCAGGTACCCATGCAAATAGCTTTACAGGAAACAGCATAATCTTCTTTACTAATGCTTGAAAGGATGGTGACATCCATCAAATAAAGTATAATTGTTTTTCTCTAATATAAGTGACTATTAAAATTATCTTGATATAATGGTTTCAGAATTATCTTAAATCTGCCAGATTAATAAACAAACAAGCTCAGCATAGTGGTCAGCCAAGAGATCAGATCAGGTTGCCCTGAGGTTAATTGGAGTTTTTCTACTGAATTAAATTAAGTGAGTATTCAGCAGAAAATGCCTAAACTTTACTGAATGGCTTCCCTTCACTGAAGGGAAGGTGAACGTAATCAAGCTTTGGTTTCATATTATGTCCAAGGTACAATTTTTTTCTTGTGGCTTTTTTAATCCATAGACTAAACTTCAGTCTTTTGCTTTTCATATCTATGTAACTGTTTTTATGTATCATTTATCAACAATACACATTAAACTCCAAATTCTGAAAGGAAACTAGACTTTAATACTGGTTTTTATTCTATGGTGTTGCTAATTATTGTGCAGTCAGCAGACATAAAATGGCAGCCCACAAGCTGTATCTGCAGATAGAAAGTCTTCACTATTTTATCAAGAAATTATCTCTTGCTGGTTATCTTTGACTTCCTCCACCTCATTCAGAGAGTGAACAGGCTGGCATTGTTACGAGCTTCATCATTCATTAGGTTCAGTAAACAGATAGGAAAAGAACCAGAGTGCTGGAAATTATTATCAGTGTTAATTAGACTTTATTCTCTTGCCCATCTAGTGTAATAGTTATTCTATGTTTTGCCATATGATATCTAGATTTACCTGTCCTAGATGTAATTTACAGTATTGGACAAGGTGCTGTGTCATACTGAAACTGCTACTTAGCTTTTAAAACCTTCTATACACAAATGAACGTATGGGTGTGTGTTTGTGCAGGAAAAGAACGAAAGTACAAAGGGGAAAGGAAGGAAAGGAAGAAAGAAGAAAGGCAGAAAAGAGAGCAAAACAGGATTACTTTCTTTGAAATCTTCCTCTTGAACCCATTTTGAACCATGTCAATTAAAGTGATCCAAACTCTAAAAACGAGGCCAGTGGGGAATTGCAGGCACTTAACACTTCAAGAAGTTGGTCCTGAATTTAGAAGCCTGACTTCTAACAATCAAATCTGAAAGTTTTTGTAAGCTCTGCTCATGCCAATAGAAGCTATCTTTTCATCATGTTCACCCTCGTCCCATTAAGAGATATTTATTTATTTATTTATAACAAAGGGAGCTCAAAATCTTAAATGAGAAAAGACAATGTGCTTAGAAATCAAAATATAAAATGTCAGTGTTTGCGTGAGTTTTGTTTTTGGTATTGAGTATATCAAACTGTGCCTTAAAAGTAAATCTTTGGGATATTTTTTATGATGTTTCTGGTTTTAATTCACATTTCCTGGACAGTGTTCTTGTTTGCTGTCAAAATTAATGCAAGGCACATATAAAGGAACTATTAGTTTAGGGGAAAAATACTCTACAAGGAATCAAAAAGGAGTCCAGTTGTGTTTTTCTTAATAATCTATTGATTTCTTTTCCTTTTAACGAATAACAGTCTTTTACTTACTAATAAATGCATCTCAAAAGGCTCAGAGGTTCAGTTAAACACTCAAAAATCCAGATGCCTATTCAAATTTTATTTGATTTCTTTACAGCTAGACCTGAGTCAATTGGAAGTTTGCTCTTTTTTTCCTTTCCTTCCAGAAATGACAATTTGTTAGAAACATAACTTTTCATGGAAACATAGAAGAGTTTGTTAAAAAAAAAAACCAACCAACCAACCAAAAAACTGTTATTGAGAAATTTTTCATCAAGGTGGTAGCATAATTGGTCAATTTATATTTTGGAAGTTGCACCCTTTTCTCCTTTAAATAGAACAGAATTTAAGGCTTTTCTCTATTTTACTTGAAATTGGTGGTCCAAGTTTATTCTGTTTCCAGATTTACAGAGTTAATATTTAGGTCTAAGTAACACGGACATTGGGGTCTTTGGGGATTAGAATGTTTTCTTTTAATTATTTTCATATATAATAGATAACCTAAAAAAAATTCAAATTTATAGGTCTTGAGTTCATCAAAACATTGAATAGAAAACAAACACACACACTTCTACCCTTGCCAAGTTTTGAATTTTTCTGGGAAAGGAAATCCATTTCCTTATTACACCAAATCTAGGCATTTCTGATCCAAACTGAAAGAAAAAAATTTTACTAGCTACTGTTTATATGTTTTCAGTAACTTGTAAACTCTTAGAAGATTTGGAATAACCATTATAATAGAGATAAGAGAGCATAAAGTTTCACTTTGATTATTTATTTATTTTAAATAATTGAATTGCCTAGCTTTTCTGCCTCCACCTTAGTTAAGGGTAAAAACAAAAGGGAAAAAAAAGATACTGGAAAGAATAATTCAAGAGAACAAGTAGCTATACATATGCACAGTTGTATTACTCCATGTATGCAGATATATTTCATACATATATATTTAAATGTTGCATAATAATATGTATACATTTCACTCATCTAAGGCCTGGGAAACAGCACTTAGAAAAAATGGAAAGCTTGAATCCATACCCAGAACTGTAGTGAGATATTCTGCACACTTTGGTGGCTTGTTTGCTCTCTGTCCCCCTTCTCTTCCACCCCCTCCTCCCCTCACATCCACTGGTAACTCTCACTTACTGCTGAAACAACCTGCAGCCTCTTGGGCCGGAGGGCTCGAGTACTCATACAGTTATTTGACAGTGTTTTACCTCACCCTTACCATGCCCTGTGTGGTACTCTTCTGCTGAAGAATTCACAAAGGAGATCAAATGGAGCCCCTTGGTCGGGGAGAATTCTAGGTGGAAGGGGAGAAAGGAGAGAAGGAGAAGTGGTTATTAAGCCCCGGGGAATCCAAAGAAAGAAAATCTAGTGTTTCTCATACTGTGAGCCATTCTCTGTACTTTTCAGTCAGGAGTTGTGCTGCTGAGGATCTCCCTTACAATCATGCTTTTTATTCCTTATCTAAGCAGCACCAAGAGGACCACGGATCCAATACAAGATGTAACTCAGAAAGTCGAGAGAAAGGAAGAAAAGTTTCCCTAGCTATAAATATACTTGCAGTGCCCTATTCACAGCATGAAAAAGAGGGCTAAGAAGATACCAAAGCGTGTAATTACGTGCAGCAAGCTTGCACTGCTACATGCAATGTGTGAGTAGAGACAGCCATTAATAACACTTTCAGACTCTTAAGAGCTGCGGCCCAGACATTAACAACACACTTCTCCTAACAGGCACTAAGGGAGGTGGCATAGCATCTTCAGAGGAGGGCAGCTTTCCCTTGGCACTTCTGAACAGCCTGATGCTCAGGAGGGTGTATTTAAGCAGGAGCAGACCAGGGCATCCTATGTTCCATCTGGAAGTAGAGAGGCCCAGCACTTATATTTTGTTACTCTACCGGCTGCAGAGATCCTTTGTTTAAAGTTGCACAGGAACTATATGCATGGTGTTTTGTGTCACACTCATGGCCATTAGATTGCACATCTCTATTTGGAGTATTGAAATTAGAAGAAAATCTCCTTCCTAGTCTCCACCGTTCTGATACAACAGAGATAACTGTTATTTCCCTATTTGCTGTCTTCACGCTCCAGTGCTTCCCAAACCCCTGTAATAACACTATATATATACACCAGTGTTTCACCGAGTTGCCTGCTTACCTGGGTGCTGTGTTTACGCTTGCCCTGCCCATTTCTCATACAGCTGCTACTGTTTTAAGACCACCCAAGCTGCCCCACAGCTCACATACACCCAACTTAACAGAGCTGAGGTTTGTTGCTTAACTGGTTGATCAGATGATAGACAGCTCAGCTCAGCAAATAATTTCCAAGTACTTAGCCAGTAAAAAGGGGCAGCTAAACTTTCTGCTCTAAAGGTATCAACTGTTGCCCTTCATGGGTTGACTGACAGGTGTTAGTGTTAATCTAAGTCTTCTGTCTGATTGAGAGTTTCCTATACTAGGAGGAAGGCTGGGAGAGCCAGGCATCCCTTTCTATTGCATTTCTATTCCTTCTGTTTTGGGGAGACACCACTGTCTCTTCAGCGTCCTGCCCTTCTGCAGCACAGAAACTAGGGGATTTTTTTGAGAGCTTGACAATTTTCTAGCAAAATCTCCATGGCCCTTAAAAATCTTTGTATCCTGTTTAATTTTATTATCCAAATAATTATTTTATCCAAATTATTATTTTATTATCCAAATATCTGTCAAAAGGTGATGTTCTTGCTTTATTGCAATAAATGTCTGAAATAACGTACAAAACTATAACTACTAATGCTGTAACTATTCTGTGTCTGACACCGAATACATTCTTTCTTGATGTCATCTGACAGGGAGAAGCACAAGTTGCCTTTGTTGGTAAAGAAATGCTGAAGAAATCACTCCTTCAGATCACTCCTCCCAGTTACAGCAATGCACAAGCCATAGCTGCTCGCTTCAAAGAAGCATTATGGAGACAACGGCCTTTCTTTCAGTTTGCTCCACAAAAATCTTGAACAGCTTATGGTAGGTGAAGGTTAGTGGTGACATGCTGCAGCCCTGTGTCACTCACCACTAACATCTTGGAAAAACATTTTGAAAACAATTTTGAATTTGTTGTCAGTCAGAACCTGTACAGACCATGTGCACTAACCAGGCAAGGGAAAAACTGCAAGGTCGGTCACTCGTCTTCCTTCTATTTAAAGTGTTATTACAACAAACTAGACTGAACTTAGATACTGTTTCACTAGCTTATATTACATTCATTTTAAGTAAAGATAAGATGAAAAGTCACCTCTGTACACTGGGTTATCTCTTTCCTGTGATATATTATTGATCTACTGTATGCGTACTTATTTCTGTCAGAATAAACCCAATTACTTAGCACTCCAACCATTAAAAAGAGAGCAACTATTAGATGAGAGTCAAAGAGAGTCTATAATTTTGGATATAAAATTTCTCAAATTCAGCATGTGTGCTTCAATCTTCTAAACATAAATAACAACATATATATTGATAATATATTTAAAATTTGAATGGTAATGCACATGCAAGGAAGGCTCATAAAGGAAAGTGTAACAGTGCAATTTGAATCTGTAACTATATTAACACAAAATTTTAATGTTTTATGATACTTACAGGCTAATATTTAGAATCAAAATTGTATAAGAATAAAATAAAATGTGTGCTAATGTGGTAAGCAGCATAATTGCAAATTACTTGTGAAAACCAATCTAAATTTCTATTTAAATTATTAAATGTTTGGTTTGATTTTGGTATTATACTTAAATTAGAAAATATCAGGCTGGATGACTGTCTGCTAAGCAGAGAGTGTGATTTTTGACAGCTGTATATAATACTCCACCCTCCAGGACTCCTGTTCTTGGCAGGCCCTGGCCGCCCCGTGCCCGGGTCTGTGATGTCTGGAGGTAGAGCAGTGACTCTTTCATGGGCATCCCCTTGTTGTGGGGAAGGAGCTTGCGTGCCCTTGTGAGGTTGAGAGCTCTGCTGGGGGTGGCATGTGCCTCTGGTAGAGTCTCCCAAGCCAGACAGGTCTCAACTGAAGGGTCAGACAAAGTGTGTCCATGGGCAGGATGGGCTCACTAGCCTTCGGGCAGCCATCCTAGGAGAAGGACAACTCTGACTCCAAACCCAGGCAGATGGAGCTCGTTTAGCCTTGTAAGGCATCCATCATCTCAGAGAAGGATACTCTAACCAAACCTACAACCTGAGGACTTCGCTGTCACCATCCAAGCTCGCTAGGCCCTGGCAGATGAACCTCAGGTGTAAAGGGTGGAGCCAGTTCCGTGCATGCTGGTGCCTCACCTAAAAAATCCACTGCGCAGGTCCGAAGGGTGCACTCATTGCTTGCAGTGAGCGTGGGAAAAGCCCTTCCCACATCTTCATTCGCAAAGCCAAGCCATGATGATGATATAATACTCCAAAGTGAGGGTCTTTTTCAGTTTTGAAAACTAGCTCCTTCCCCATTATGTCAGAAACATGCACAGTTATACAGTAGTGGGAAAATCCGGGAATTTTTCGTCTGTACTTTCTTCCTTTTTTCTTTTTTTTTTTTTTGTTTTTTTCTTTTATAGTAAAGTATTAAAATGTATGTAAAGGTAGAATACTACATTTCTTTTAAATAGATATGAAGAGACCCCTATCATATTACTTAGACATTCCATCACAATTATAAAGACCAATTTCCAATTTGGTTTCCAGACTATGTCAGGACATCTGAAAATAAAACATGAGTTTGGATTCATCTCCTTATAACTGAAGAAGACAAACACCTAAAGCTGAGTTAATCCCATAGTCTCTGTTTATATCAGCAGAGAAAAATATGTACCTAACAAAGGGGTTTTACCTGCATTAGAAGCTTTATGTGGACTTTAGTATTTTTCTATAATATCTGTTCTTACGTTGCTAGTTGCTTAACTGCTTAATTATTATTATAGATAGTGTCTGTTGATTTGCACAAGTATGTATTCAATGTTCAGAGAATAGCACATCAGACAAAGTGGAAAAAAATAAAGCAGAAAAATGCAGCCGTGAGTAGATGGTCACCAAGCATCTCTGAACCCAATAAAGGCTGCTGAGAACTTACTGTATATTTCTATTTTCAAAATACAAGCTGAAGAAATGCATGCTGAGGTCTTGGCAGACCCAAGGCTTAGCTACGGCTGCCTTTCTCAGTAGTTTAACACAGCTCGGTTTCTGTAAGACTTCTTGAAGAAAAACTAGATTTCAGTGGAAAGATTGAAATGGATGCATCCTCCACCATTGTTACAGAATGATACGATGCACGAAAAAATGGGAGTAGTTCTTCAAGATTTTTCAAATTATTTTTTCCCTTTTTTTAATGTAAAGTCAAAAATATAATAATAGTTTAACCATTATAACTATCTTTTCTGATTTTATTTTTGAGGAGTAAACTTTAACAAAGGTTTCCAAATTGGTTTGTCATACCCAAGGAGTTCTCAGAAGCTGAGGAATGGAAAGAGTTTGGTACATGTCATGGCTTAACCCCAGACGGCAGCTAAGCCCCACACGGCTGCATGGTCACTCCCCACCCCTGCCCCCAGTGGGATGGAGAAG
>NW_010424181.1:3503-17226 GCF_000710305.1 Buceros rhinoceros silvestris | reverse complement strand
AAGAGTAAAAATGAGAAAGCTCATGGGCTGAGATAAAGACAGCTTAATTGGCAAAGCTAAGGCCATGCACACAAGCAAAGCAAAACAGGGAATTCATTCACCACTTCCCATCGTCAGGCAAGTGTTCAACCATCTTCAGGAAAGCAGGGCTCCATCACGTGGAACAGTTACTGGGAAAGACAAACACCTTAACTCTGAATGACCCCCCCTCTTCTTTCTTCATTCTCCAGCTTTATATGCTGAGCATGACATCGTATGGTATGGGATATCCCTTTGATCAAATGGCATCAGCTGTCCTACCTGTGTCTCTGCCCAGCTTCTTGTGCAAGTACTGACTCAGCAGTGACTAAAACATCCTTGTATTAGCAACACTGTTTTCAGCACAAATCTGAAATATAGCCCCGTAGCGGCTACTATGAAGAAAATTAGCTCTACCTCAGCCAAAATTAACACAATAAGATAAAAATGTTTTATGTTTTTCTAAGTCTAACAGAATGCTCCTCCTAAATATTACCCACTTGAAAAATTCTGTTCCTTGTTTAGAGATGTCTGTTGAAGGTGAGCTAGAGAGATGTGCACTTCAGCTAAGAGAAAAAAAGGTAGTATGATGAAGATTGGCCAGCTGTGGGAAATGTCTTTCCTTGCATATAATTTGGTTCTACTGTGCAAAGTACTCCCTTGGCAGTTTCTTTAGCCTGTGAATATGTAGAGCCTTCTGTGGAGACTGCTTTTTGTCAGTCATTCTGTAATAAATGTAAATCTTGTTTTGCTGAATAACAGTTTTAAACTCTTTACCTTACATAATAATGATGATATATCTTATTTGTTGAAGGATGTTCTTTCTCTCCTTTGTTTACTTCCCCAAGGAGCTGACCACAGAAATCTTCTCTATTAGCCCCATGTGGAATTAGGTTCAATTTTAACAGACAGCCATTCCCAAATGCTCTGAGCAGCAGTAGCAGCCACACTGCTATTGAAATTAAAATCCAGATGATTTTGATTTTATATATGTGTCTTGGTAATTTTGAGGGTCAAGTAAGAATACAGCTCCAGTGATGACACTTCCAGCTTCTAGATATATTCTTTCAAAAGTCTCCTGTCCTTTCTCTTCATTCATTTCTTCATTTCTGCATTCATATTTTGGCACATCCTTTAAATTTCCATTATTCCTTTCTACTTTTCCAGTTTATAAATAACACTTTATAAACTATAGACCTTGTTCAACTGCTCCTCCCACAGCTGTATTGCTCTTTTCTGATGAAATTTCTGTTCTCCTTGTGTGTGGGTCACACAATTAAAACTTCTTGAGCATTTTCCAGTATGACATCTGGGTATTCTAGGGTAAGAATGGAGTTACTCTGATGATGCTTTTGTTACTCTTATTTTTTTTTAACATTGTACAATTACTGTTTTCATCAACAGTAACAGAAGGTTCCTTGTCTCTGGCATCATCTGTCATACTTACATTCATATATGCTGTTTTGCTCCAGAAATACCAACTTTTTTTTTTCATTGCATTACTGTCCTCTCCATCTGAGAAAGCTGAGAGCATAATGTATGTTACTAACAACAAATGCTGTCATGTGTTGCTGCTGGTGGTGTGCTTTTCTAGATAGAAATCATCCCAGGTTTATTGCCATATACAGGTGGGATAAAACTAAAGAATAAACTCAGTTGCTTCAAATGTTTCTTTGAAACAAATGCTCTTATTTTCTTTCAAAAGTTCCATTAGAGCACAAGGGTGGAATTAAATAATTTTCCTTCAGCAGTTTTTATGGTTTTTTCCCCTTGGCTAGCCTCCTCAGCAGTTTACTCCTTTTTATTAAAGGAAATTCATTAACGTGTGAAATATTAACAAAATTACGTGACACGTTTTAGCTGCGAAACCAGGCCTTGTCTATTTGTACATTTATGACCAGCTCAGACCTTGCTATGTAAAGTACAGTTATTAGGGAAGGAGCTTATGAAAAGTCAATTTCTTGAGTTGTTTTCATGACCAGGTTTAAAAAGGTGATGTGTACATTTTACTGCAGTGATTACACCTCCCTCCTCCACCCCCCACCGCAGTTTCTCTTTTTACAGCAGCTTTGCAGACAGATACCTAGTACAATTTAAAGCTTAATGAGGCGCAAACTCCCACATATATACCATAGTGTCTTACAGCTAGTTCACTTATAAGCATAAAAGAAAGTAAGTAGAAAACATCACTTTGTATCATCATCCTAAGCTGTTCGCTACTTCACGTACAGTAGCATAAAAATTGGTTGTCATTAATTTCGAAAAAGATAAATAATTTTTGAGATGAGACTCAGGAATAACTCAGCAAAGTGAGTTATTCACTCACTGTATTTTCCTAAAACTCTACTTCAGACGTTGGTTCAAATCCTCCAGGTTAGGTTGCGGCTCTGATGTAACCATCAACATCTAAGACATCTCTCCTAGTATTCATTGGTCTCTCTGTATATTGATAGTGTCTGGGTGTTATTTTTCATGTACTTATTGTGAGCTCTATTGAAGCCTTCCACGGATGGGTGAAAAAACGATTTGAGAGAAATGTGAGCATCAGTGTGGTTTTCCTTCATACATCGAATTTCCTGAACACTTATTGTTGTATTAGCTCTGCTTTGTATCAATAGTTTAAGAAAAGTTATCAGACAGATAAAGGTCTGTATTTGCAAATTGGAAGAGAATGCATAACTGCAACATATGACTTATCTCTGAGCATAAAAGCAATATTTATAAATGAAAAATAGGCATTTTGGAGCATTACCTAGTTTCTTTTAGATACAGTTACCCATTTTCTTTCCTAAAGAATGAGAAAATTTCACTTATTGTATGAGAAAATTCACTTATTTTGCAAAAGGTGAATACACAAAAAATAGTTTATGTTTAGATATTAGAAAAGTTCAGCCATTTTTACATTCAAGAATATCAGTAGATTACAAAGAAGATAGAAATTAGAGTTTTCATTTAATGACCCTTGAATAGTGAAATAAGTCACAGCTATTGCATATAAAAGTATCTATGAATATATGGCAAGTAAAATAACTCTGAGGAAATTAGAGCTTAAAGAGCTGGACCACTGCACTGACATAGCTCTCATTCCTTGGTATGCATTTCGATTCAAATCTGGCGAGGAATCAGTTTTGCCACAGCTCTGCTATCACGGACAAGATCCATCAACGGCACGTTGAACCAATGACACTGCATTCACGCCATTTTTAAAAATTTTTAGAATTATTTTTTTCCTCCTTGATATTTGGCATACATAACTACTGATTTGTAATTTCTAAGTAAGCAGATAACAGAAAACAGTTTCTGAAGAGCATCAATTGCAATTTAAATGAATAAAACCTGTTCCATTACACAGATTAGTAGAAACCGTCTCATGCTGAACGTGAGCAAGAAAGAGAGCGACCATCCTTTCACGGCCCATTAAAATCTGTGGTGACTGCTCTTCATAACGATGTGAGCCAAGCAAGGAAGCAAATGCAAAAGCCTGCAAACACAGACATAGACTATTACTTTCACTCCCACAAAGGGTAGCATCTAAACCAGAGGAATGGTTTCTCATAATACCAAATCTAAAAATGTCCATTGCCTGAGCACGGCTCTCTCTGCTTACCAAGGAAATTGCACCATTTGATGCATTGTTACATGCATAAAATATTACAGTTATACATATTTATCTTGTGTAATACTTAGAAATTTACTTTAAAAAACTGCTCCTGGTATTCTCAACATTTAAAAAGTAGACAGAGAAAACCCCTTTGCTTGGACTTATTTTCAGCTTCTAAATTATTCCTCCAAAATGATTTACAGTACATTTCAAATCTTAGGAAGGACAATCATTCACAGTTAATCATTAATTTCTTTGGAATATAATCTGAACTCTTGATCCTCTATCTAAGATATGTTAGATGTTAAATCATTTTTAAAACAGGAAGAGCCAAGACAAAATAAAAAATAGTTAAATTCTGGTGGAATTAGAAATGCCTCCAAAGCATCTACAGATCCTGACCTGATTGCACTCCTTTTACAGTGGCAAACCACATTGAATTGTTATACTAGTCTTGATTTAAAAAAAGAAAAAGTTACAGTGAAACGTTCACTCTGGAAGACTGCTCTTCTAACATAAAAGGACAATATAATTTTTTAAAAGACTGGAAAAGGCAAAGCATTTTATCACTGGAATTTAACAAGATTTTGAGAATCTGACCTCTTCTCCTTGACCCCTCACTAGTTTTAATAATTTTGTCCCTGTTCACTACTGCATCATCTCAAAGGCATCATTTAAGGGCAGCTGAATTAATTCTATAACAAAATGTAATGGCACTAGTAATCTATCAGTTGGTACTTCTGATACTTTCATTTCTTAATTGATAATTAGTTGTATCCTAGGAGACACTGTTCTGCTCCTTGCGAAGTATATACTTAATCTGATGGATATTTTAATACTTAGGTATACAATTCTTGTCTTACCTTATCTAAAATTCTGCAATGGTTAATGAAGTCTTGTGTCAGGTAGATGCTTTCAGATATTCAAGTTACTACCACTCAGTCAAAAATATAGACATTGTACAATTTCTCTTAGTATATGTATTTGATCAACACTTCACAAAGTCACAATATGAGGTGGACATTTACTCTAAACAAAAAAAGATTAATATCTCTTTCAACAGTAGGTATGTACATCTGAGACAGGGAACAGAGAAGAGAAACAAAGCATTAACTTAAAGATTAGTTTTTGTAGTGGTCAAACATTTGAAAACAAATGACTAAAACATGTCAGCTATATATGCAGCTCTTTTTTTTTCCTTTAGTTTTCTCTTCAAAGATAATTATGAAAGATAAGTATATATAAACAGGAGATTTCTCTTTAAAATTTTTCTTACAACTGAACTATTTATAATAGGAAACATAATTCTCTGTTTGTGATATAACATCTGTGGCTGCAAGAAATAAATGATCCTTTTAGAAACTTCATCTATTAACAAAGGAAAGGAAACCATCAATCACAGGTGCGTAAGAGCAACCCTTGATACATATTCTGAGTGTATACCATATATACCTAACATATACCCATTAAACCCATTTTGTTTATAAATACAGTTGAATTATACATCTACTAAAACTGTTGAAAAGTAAGAATTCATAATTTTCAACTAGGAAACATCAGTGTCTTATATGACTCACATGAATATGTTAATATTATGTGTGGCCTTAAAAGTCCCCAGTGTTTGACTCTTGCTATCACATGAAGATTCAGAATGGTTACATTTTCAAATCCTATTAGTTTGCACCTACTAACATCACTATATTGACAAGGAAAGTTGTAGTTTTGATATGTTGTTGTACCGGTTTGAAGCAGTCCAATACTTTAATATCTTTCAGTCAAGTGATGTTTTACTGTTGTGCAATCTGAATTCTAACTTACACCACTGAATGAATTTTGACTGACAATAATGTTCCCCACCCATTCTACCCTCCTCCCCCCATTAGCATTGTCAGCTTCTTTCAGCTCCAAGGTAGCCATAATAATTGGTTTTGGATTCAAAACTCGAAAGCACTCAGATAAATACTGCTCTGAAGTGGGGTCTCAGTTAACCATGTTACTAAATGAAACTTTTTGTGATTCTGAATTAAAAAGATTTATTGTTGTTTCTACTCTGTTAAAATGTCTTATTTCAATGTGTTCACTAAATTGCATCACAGCCTTTTCATTTAACAAAACTGCCAAGCACACAGCTGGGTTAAGTGGGCACAGGTTTATACAAGTCACTCTCACTGATTCACACCAGATGAAATGCTGGGATGAGGCTTTATTAATTTTCTTTAATCTCCCAAGCTTTTGGAGAATGTGGAAAAAAATGAAACAATGTAAAATCATTCTATGATAAAGGGGCAGTATGTGTTTATTGAATAATACTGCTATAAAATCGCCAGATAACTTCACATAGTAAAAAACCAACCCTGACTTTTAGTCTTTCCAGTAGGGATCTGAACCACAATTTTATTTTCCAGAAATTGCCAATAAATTTTGAACTATTAGTTTCATATCAGATTCAGGGGTGAAGATGGAGAAAATTGGTTCGGTCAGTGTAGAGAATGTTTCTAACCATTTATAGCTATGGCCATTTACTGTTAGATCATGCAGTGCTATAAGTTCAATAAAATCTCCTGGGTATAAAGTGCTAGCCAGCGGAAAGAGATACTGTCACTGTCATTTCTTGATAGTTCCTAAGAGTTCATCCTTACAATGATTAGTTTTAATGGTGAACTGAGAGAACATGTTGTTTATCTATAAAAGAAAGTTTCATCTCATTTTACTTCATTTGACAGAATAGAAAAATAAAAAAATTTCAAATGAAAGAGAAATAAAGAATTCATGGGAAAGAAGGATAAACTTCTTCATTAAGTTCTACTGAGAAGTTTTTTATTTCTTTTTTTTTTTTTCTGATTGTTTCAACATTTTAAATCTCTTGGAAACTACTTTTAAATGGGACTCAGTAGAATGTCTTTTATCACGAGATCTCACGTCATGGGGATGTCATATCATGCATGAAAAGAGAAATGAATACAGAACAATAGCAGCCTCTCAAGGGAAGCTAAAGCATTTGGTAAACACAAGGTATATTGCTGGTATTTTCAGGTAGACCAGAAGAAACTCGCCTTGTCTGTTAGGTTCAAGATTGAGAGTGTAGAGTGGGTGCTTATCAAAATTATCTCCTAAACTATGAAAAAATTATTTAAAAAAAAGGATGCTCCTAGAACAGAATACCTATGTTTGGCTAACAGAATTGGCAGTTTTGAGCATCCTGAAAATTTTTTTAATTAAAAAGGAGAGGAAAAATATTATGACAGAGGTATTTTTTTTTGGTGAATTATCTTCTGCAGCTACATATTTAATGGATACAACTCTATAGTTTTGCATTTTACACTGTAATAACAGGTTTTCATTTATTTTCCAGAAGGATTTAATCAAATGTTTAAATATATGTTCTAGTGAACAACCTCAACAAGTTCCATGAGAACATCCACTATACTTAAAGTCAGACAGAGAGTCAGACTAGGCTAGATCCAGAATCTGAATTGCATGAGTTGAATGCACTTCTATAAAGCAATGAGACTGTTTATGAAGAAGCAAACCAAGCAAGCTAAAAATAAAAAGAAGCGTTTAACAAATCTGATCTATGTTGTGATTTTTTTCCAAGTCCCTCCCAGTTATTTTTAAAACATTTTGTTCTTTTTTTAGAATTTTTGAAGCCTTGATAGAAGACTCTTGATCATAGGAACATGTCATTGTTGTTTTGTAACAGCATATAATGATATAATGTCTAAGGAAAAGAAAGAAACAATTCTTAGTAGAAAGATATTCATAGAACCAAAGTAAATCTTTGTGCTGGTGTCAGTGGGTGTAAAACCACAGAGAACAATGGAGTAGTGGCTACTTACTCTGGGACTCTTTCGGTCCTTCGAGCTCTCCTTGAAACATGGAAAAATCTTGGGGACGCAGTTCACCCCAATCTCAATCATCAAAATAGGAAGCTTCCAAGTGTGTGAAATATGGACGTGTGGGTTTTTATGGGCGACTGAAATTCGTGTTGCTTACTGGGTGTTTACCACATTCTTCACTTCATTCTTCAATCAACCAGTGCTGCCCAGGGCTGCTGAAGTGTCATCCTACCAAAGGCAAGCTATGACTTAATTTGGGTTTGTACCGTCAAGAAGTTTTTTATAGATTTATAGAAGATTTTATCAGATTTAACTAGAGGTGGGTAAACAACCTCAAAGAATGATTTATCTTAAATTTAGACTGTTTCTCACAGGATATGCATGGGGAGATAATTTTCCATTTTTAGCTCGGTGGACTGTCACAAGCAGGGTTCCCAGTGATTCCTTCAGATGTGAAAGGGCTGAACTCATGTAGTCATTGCGATTAGTCAGATAAATTATGTGGGAATGTCTCTGTTCCCTGAAGACACCAGATTATCCAAGCAGTTTTGAAACCTCTACAACGGAATTGTCCACTGCATAAATGTTCCAGACCTCTTGTAGCTTGCGTGAGTTTTACACATTTGGCCCTCAACTTCTCTTTCCCAGCCTCAGTGGTGGCACTGCAGGTGGTGTGGAGAGTTGGAGCTGGTGGACAGTCACAGGCTTGGTTGGCAAGGCCTTGCAAGCAGGTGTGATGATAACAGCACCTGCCTGTAGTTAGTCACATGAATCCAGCACACAGATGCAAGCGACTTTTCCCAGGTCTAGCCGACAGAGAGACTGAGAGCCTTCTTTGATCATATGCTGCAGTACATAGGGACCTGTGTCCTGCTAAAGTAGAAAGGCCTGATGTTTGTGGAGGGAATACAAAAGCATGTGTGTATAAATGAAAGGAAATCCCTAAAAAAATCCAGCTGGTATTTGCAGACCATATTTAACAATATTTGCCAAACAGATTGACATTTTAGGTGCTCTTATGTCCTTCTATTTTTAAAAGGAAGATCCACCAGACAGCCCTGAGGTCCAAACCCCCTCAAACTTAAATGAACAGCAAACCTCAAGTTTTAAGGACGGGTTCAGGAGAGTGGATGTAAAATTTATTTTTACACATCAGAATGTCTGTATGTATATGTTGCCACTTTTGTAAATAGTCACATCAGATAATTAATATTCTTTCCCTTCAAACAAAGTCTGTGGGATTGAGAACTTTCACTATCATTAGCAGGTGATTTATGGCATTCACCCAAGAGAAATGAAGTACTAGTGTGATTCATCTTTGCTGAGCTACAATTTTCAAGTTTACTCTTACACTAATTTTCAATTCATTGACATCCTGTGTATTTTTCTGTTCTTCCTACTGTATGTATTCCTCCTTGCTTTTCATCTTTCCCGTCATTATCTTCATTTCTTCTCTCAGGCCTCTGTCCTTCTCTTGAACTCTCACACACATATTGTTTTATGTGCAATCATCAGTAAAGAGAGAAAAAGTTATTGATTTGCATCCCTTATTTACGGAAAGCCAGAGTCATTAATCCTACATTTACATTGTTTCATTTTTGTCATTCATTACATTAATAATAGATGTATTTATTAGGTACTCGTCATTTTAAAACAAGTTGGTCCACTGTGACAGCAATTCTAAATGGGTAATTTTTCATAAATTAAAATTCCTTGCAGCAAGTATAACTTTGTTTCAGTAAATTACAATCCACAGACTTCCATAACAAAGTGCTAATTGTAACTTGGCTTTAAATGTTACATTTTGTATGCAAATTGGCCTGTGGGGAGTTATTATTTAGTATAACATTGTTAAGAACACTAACATTACTTTGTAATTTGTTTGAAGTGGAATACCATTATTATTAATACACTACATGTGGCTTAGAGAATCAGCATTGCTTTCCCATGTAAGATAAAAATCTTTTATCAGTCAGATTTGTTGAATGTTGTTTTTGTGCTCCATGGGAAAACAAAAGGCGACCTGGGTCATAAAAAATGCATTGTGTTTTAAGTTATTTGAAGAGAAGGAAAGTCAAAAGAACATGATGTAATCTGCAGGCACTGGGAGCAATGCACAGGGCCTGATCCTGCAAATGTTTGGACAAATGAGTTGAAGTCACACTGGCATACTGGGATTACTCTTATTAACTTCCACAAACAAAACTCTGTAATAACTTGCTCTTCATTCAAAAATCAAACCAGAATACCTGGTAGGGTTCATTCTAAATGTGTGGAGTATCTCAGTGTTTTCCTCGCTGCATATTTTATTTCCTGCTTCAGTTGTCCAATAACTAGCACTTTGAACTGGCGTAGAAAAGGTGCAACATCCTGCACATCAAAGTTACAAAGTTGTTATTTAAAGCCCTTTTGAGAATATTGTTATGGATTCTTAAGCATATTTTGATATGGTATCATTTTTGGGTGCAAGTGCAATATATTTGGCCCTCGAAGACAAAGAAATGCCTTCCTATCATTGCAGAAAGATAAAAAGAAGTAGAAGTAAGCCTCCCCCACTGGTTCTCAAAGAGAGTCCAGTGAGGATGACTCTATGTTGGTCACTGAGCTCTGCCTGACATGCTCTTGTAGCAAAACAGAAACCCTCAAAGCACTGCTTTGAGTAAGAGGGTTTTCTGAAAACAGGACCCTCTTCCTCACTGTCAGGAGTACAGATGCCAAATAATACCAATTCCCAACAGAAAAATGAAATGTTTACATGAATCCAAAAGCAGTAACCACATCCTGTTTATGCACGACTGAATTCTGACAAATATCAGCATCTTTCTACAGTACAGGTCACTGCTTTGAAGGACTGAATTTACAGGCATCAACAAAAGCTATCCATGCACGTCATGGTACATCCTGGGATCCTTTCTGCCGAAGACAGGAGACATGAGAGTTCAGAAGGGTAATTGATTTAAAAAAATAAATCAGAAAATTCACACAAGGGTTAGGAAGAACAGCCTCCTTCTACATCTGAGAAGATAGGAGTTCCATTAATTTTACAGAAAATTACAAGCACACTCATAACTTTTCAGCAGCTGTTGATTAATTATTGAAAAGAAATAATGGGAGCCTGAGAGAATTTTGTTGATAGGAAGTTCACTTAGGTCAGCAAATTTATTTGGAACACAGCTGCCCTTGTTAACCCCCTGCAAGAACAGATCTGGCCAATGAACTCACTCCTCTGTGCTAAACCACTCAAATAGTGTCTCTTTCACTTTAGTAATGTAAGTGGATGGTTCATACACATGTTTAAAGCTCAAGGTTTCTTTTAAAAGTAATTTAATCCAATATTTACAGAGAAAAAAATGCAGGTGAGGCTTAGGAATGTAGATGAAAATAATATATATATCAATTGTAGTCTATGACAGTCATAATACAAACATTTGGATGACTGTATGGCTCTTATAGAAAAAATTTCAAGGTTATTTTTATTGATGTGTAGTACCCAACAATCTTATTGCGGTAAAATCCATGTTTTTAGCTTATGGAAGGCTTTCAGAGTACTTGGTTCCAGCTGAATTGAGTGTTCCTCCCTGCAGCTGCTTCTGATAGATATCACCCATGTGAAAGGCAGGGTTCCCTGGCTCGCACAGAACTGTTGATTTAGTGGGAGTGTGAAGATAGGATATTGCATATTTTTTTTAATGTTTTCCAGCACTTGGATGGATCATCCCAAGCTTCTTGGGTAGCCACTAGGTGCACTTCCCAGATACGAATCATTTTTTCTTCCCTCCACCATGTGTCTGGATGACACTAATACGACATCCTTTATAATATGATGAGATCATGCAGCAGTGCACCCTGTGCAGGCTGACAAAAAAAATACATGTTTGTTAATAATCATTCCTTTAAAATCAAACTGAAGCCATTCTCTCATCATGTGACATGTGAAAGGGAAATACGCTAAGTGGTCTCAGATTCCATCAACCTGACACCTACGCATATATGCATATATGCATGCTGTCACACAAAAACAGAATACTTAAAATTAGTTCAGATGATAGGAGGCATTTCCCTTCTCAACAAGAAGCATTACACTATGTGATATTACAAAGTTAATCCTTAGTTTTGTTTTGCTCCTTGCTTTTATCTGAAAAACAGAGAAGTTGGGCCACAGATTCCACGAATTGTCCTGGCAGACTAAGGCTGGTCCCCGGGCTGCCTCTGAGTATACCTGCTTCAGGAGATCTGCATTTCAGTCAGGGCTCTGTCACCTGGAAACTGAAGTATGTGGAAAGATAGTAGAACACCAGGCCAGACAAGGGGAGGATCTTAATTTTTACCTGCCATGCACATACCTTCTGAAACAATAGGAGCTTACTGGCCCTCTTCCCTGTTTCTTAGCAACACCAAATGGGCTCAGACTTGAGGACTGCTCACATTCACTGTTTGATGGTTGTGAATTGAAATAGCAGACTGTTAGCTCCTGTTTTTTTTCCTAATTCCATTGTTCTTGGTACAGCCTTGTAAAAATAGATGGCCAGCCCTGCAGGAGCTACCAAGTGACCCACCCCAAGGTATCCCTACAAGCTGTGCTGAACCTTTCTTAAGTGGTAAAACAGCAAGGAACCAGTGACAGACAAGAGCTTTGCCTCAGGAGACAAGAAGCAATACTGTATCAGGATGAAGACTAGACTACAAAGCAAAGCAATTGTAGGCTAGAACAGGGGAGGGCAGAAGAAAACAATACAAACTGTTTCTAGAAGTGAAAAATGAAATAACAAGGAAAAGAAGAAACAAATTGCCATGAAGTAAATTGACAAGGGCTCTCTACAGAGTGCTCTCCAGCAAAAACATTTTGGAAATCAGTAGGTAAAATCCCAATAATTATCTACCCTCTGTATGGAAAATCTCAAGTCAGAACTCTTCATCACTGTTAAGACAGCAGTCCCTCATGGCCGTTAATCAGAGCTATCATCTTTCAATCAACGTGGGTATCTAGTAAAAGATACAGCTCTCTGGAACATAATTTCTCTCTCTTTGAAAGGAAGGGTCAGTCTATTCTCTTTAGTGGATGATGAACACAGGGAAATGAAAACTGTGGTTTGCAAGACATCACTGATTTATAGTAGATCAGAATATTATCTTTGGCTTAACTGTGAACAGTGTACTCTTTCTCTGGACTTCAGAGTTAACATACATGGTGAACATGAACGATTTATGTCTTATTCAAACCATTTTGTTTAAATGGCTGACCTGGGCAGGCAATACAACAGTGCTTAAGTTTTCCCCTACCCCCATTATCTGGACCACTGAGTTCCGTTTGAGTTTTTCAGACAAAATCCTGAATTCTAGAGACTCATGTGCTAAAGGGTTGGTACAGCATTTTCTCACACAGTAGCCCAATCTGTCTCCTGCAGAACTCAGCAGAACAGGATGAAAATTGCCTCTTACCTGTTGACCAGTTGAAAATTAAAGCTTCTCATGGAAGCTTCAGCAGATTCCTGTTCTTTAGCAGCTAACTGAAATTCTTAAAGAAAATAAACCCCTCTTGAGTAGTCTGCAGAATGCCTGATAAGCTATTACATGCCGTACCCTTTTAGCATTCAATCATCAGGGCTGCTTCTTTGACTTTACAGCAATCAGACTTTGGAGAATGAAGTCATAGGACACAAGTGAGTATGCTGGGGGAATCTTGGTAATTTAGGAGAGGTTGCTCAGTTTATTCCTGCGAGATGTCAGTGATGTAGCGGACATTTAGTGAGTAAGGTTTTATTGAGGGAGAGGCATATAATTGTCATTCACCTATGTTAAGGGTCGAGGGACCGATATGCCTCGATTTACCTTAACGGAATCCCTTTGTCCTGATAGGAAGGGATTTAATAGGGAAAGGAAGAAATTCACACCTCGGTCTATTCGGATAGCTGAAACAAACTTTAATATATATATATGATAAAGCCACACAACTATATTCTATATGTATATGCTTACAAACCAAAAGGGAAAGGAGGGGGAATGAAAAAGAAAGGGAAAAAAAAAGAAAAAGAACCCAAAGTACTGAATATCCAATGTTTATAAACAATCTGTACTGCTCAAGGTCAGAATCCTGGCTGGCTTTCTGGGCCGGCGGCCAAGTAACGAGATAACGTTGGTTCGCTGTGGTAGAATTAGATTCCTCTCGCGCTGGGGGGGGGGCACGGGCACGGGCCCCCTCTGGGCAGCTGCTCACAAGCCCCACGGCTTATCCCGCAGGAGAGCTCAGTTCTTGGCTCGAAAACGGGAA
>NW_010424181.1:0-3204 GCF_000710305.1 Buceros rhinoceros silvestris | reverse complement strand
GCACCTCGACGAGCGATCCGGGGGATGCAGGCAGACCTTCGGTCTTTCGGCTCAACTCGGCAGCCGGCAGTCTGGACGTGGCCTGCTCGGGCCTAGCAGGCCTGGCTTCGACAGAGCAGGTCCGTGGGAGGAGGTGCTCTCTGGTGCAGGGGCGGGAGTCCGAGAGAGGGCGGTTCCTCCCTGCGTGTTGCTTTATAACCTTAACACGTAACAGGGCACCTGACCCTCTTTTGACCAATTAAATGTGGGGTCAAAGTACATGCAGGGAATGATTACCATTCGTTCATTAACCAAAACAAGGAAGTTTCAGCCCAAACCAGGAAGTCTAGCTCAAACCAGGACAACCTATTAAAAAATTGTGGAAAGTATCACTCCAAATACTTTCAAATGAAGTATAAAAAAGCTTTGAGGTTTGATCTGGTTTATAGATTTAGTCAAAAATGCATTTTTCCAGCAGCCAAATGAATAAGGCAGAATAAGGCATAGATGACCCTGAAATTTTTTTCCTCTCATTTGAAATACTCAGACTGCCCTTTGCTTCCCAGTGCAGAATTAGAGAGTGAAGATCCTTTTAATTGCAAGCTATCATTGGTCCATAGCTCGGGGAATTCTTTAGTACTCTTGCATTCTGACAATGACTATTACCATTTTCACTTTCTGAAAATGCAGTGTGTCCAAGAGAGTGGGTTGAGGAAGGCTGAGATATATAAAAGTTGCATGTTCAGCTGCAAAATATTGGATTTTCAACAGTCTTGTACCTCTAATGGCTCCCAGTTATTGCTCACTTCAGGATATACTCTGAGCTCTGAACAGCATAGTGAGCTGCATGGTGGTTGCTGTGAGGCTGTGCCCTTCCCTCCCATCAGTTCTTTGGGTAACCTATACGTATACTTGGGTAGGACCACGATTTCACAATAAAGGGTGTACAAACTTTGCTGTGCTGCCTGGATTCATGCTAGAGAGGCAAAACGAGGAATTTGATGATGATCCAGACTGGCTCATCATATTTCTGCAGTACTCCATTCCACCCTTTTTCTTTAACTGCACAGTATGGACATAGTGGGAGAGGGAGGTAGAGCAAGGGAGGGGTGCAAGGCTACAATTTTTGTTGTACCCTTTCAGATCTTTCTCAGTGGTTACCTGAAGATGTGAGCTTTGATGACTTGGCAGCTGGAACCAAACTAACGCTCCATTCTGCAAGGTGTCAGGAATATACAGTTGCATTTGGAATGGTATTTATAAGGTCCTGTTATCTTCAAAGAGAAGCAGGGAATGTATGCAACTGTAAATTCCCACAAGCACATCAGTAATAGTTTTTGCAAAATTTTTGATTGTATCCTCCTCTGATCTTCTTCATTATGCTTTTTTTGTCTTCTGCATAAATAGTGATCTAGCAACAACATTGGAAATAAATATATTTATTTATGCATAAATACAGAACTCTTCACAATGTTTGTCTTTGAATAGCAATGTTATTTCATTGTTAATCTGTTCTTTCTTGCTCACTGTTAGGGCCTGAGATTCCTTATCCTGTAACACACTTGGGTGGCCACAGAATAATTATAGTCCACACTCATCAAGAGCTCCTTAGGTTCCTTCCTCTTTATCCTCCTGCTGTGCCTCTTGCTTACTCTGAAATACGTACAACTTGCCTGGGTGGTCAGAAATAAATTATAGTACAATTCCTACAACGAATCTTCAAAATCTTTGATCACAACTATGAATAAAGTGAAATAATACTACCATGAGGCATATAAAAAGTCTAATTTCAACAATGGAACAGCACGTCTGAATCTGACTGACAATTGCTTCATATTAAATGCCTGCTATTAAATTAGTTTTGATATGCTAGAATCATAGAATCACTTAGATTGGAAAAGACCTTTAAGATCATCAAATCCAACCATAACACAGCACTGCCAAGTCATCACTAAATCTACACATCTTTTAAACACCTTCAGGGATGGTGAGTCAACCACTTCCTCAGGCAACCTGTTCCAATGCTTTACAACGCTTTCAGTGAAGAAATTTTTTTAATATCCAACCTAAACCTCCCCTGTCACAACTTGAGACTGTTTCCTCTCGTCCTATTGCTTGTTACTTGGGAGATCAGACTGATACCCACCTCACTATAACTTCCTTTCAGGTAGTTGTAGAGAATGACAAGGTCTCCCATGAGCCTCCTTGTCTCCAGGCTAAACAACCCCAGTTCCCTCAGACTCTCCTCGCAAGACCTGGAAGGTATTTCAACATAATGCATTGTCAAATCACTGAACGTTCAGGAAAAGTGAAATGTTATTAAGGTTTGACGTAGGAAATGTAATTGCATTGCTAAGGAAAGTGCTGGTAATTCTCTGTGTGCATATGTGGGACAGAGTGCATGTATTCTGCAGTGGTGAGAGCTAAATAAGACCAATCTATGCTCTTCTCGGTATATTCCAAATTCCTCAGGAATCCTGATCCAAGTACTAAGCAGAACTGATTATTACTTTGAGCTATCAGCACTGCTCTGGACTAACTTTGAGGCTGACACAAGTATGAGATGAATATACACCCCGCTTTCTACTAAACAGTTGAAAATATTACCTCCGAAGAACTGCGGTGTAAGTTGGTAGTGACTGTATCACCTGGTAGGGGTTTCCATGGTTTTTTGTCTGTTACCTTTAAAGGCAAGTGTTTCATTTTCACTACAAAGTAGTATTCGTCGTTTAACAATTCTTCCACAATCAAGGCATTGTGAATTTTTTGGAAAAAAAGTGCTATTATTCTTTTCCTGGACAATGACCCTATTACATCAAGTAAATCTATAATGAGGTTCATAACAATGCTGCTGTTATATGGAATGTTAAACCAAATTAGATTAAAATGCCTACAGGAGAGTGCAATCTCCTTTTGCATCCTGCAAAGCTGAGGCAAAGCTTCTTGATGGTATTCTTCATGGTTTGCAAAATTTATATTATTTCCTTAAGGAAATGTCAGAGACATAAATGACCTTGCCTAGCTCTGTGTACTTCTGACATTGTATCAGCATACTGCAACGTCCATGTTAACAACTCAGATACTCACTGTCCTCTAGGTGCCGTATGTGCCCCCCTGTGCACAGTGCAGGTTAACATGACACAGCTACAGTTGACAGCCAATGGTCTTTTGTAGCAGGGACCCTTCTGCAGACAGAGTCCGAGTCACAGATCGTATACCAATATG
>NW_010424180.1:0-1216 GCF_000710305.1 Buceros rhinoceros silvestris | reverse complement strand
GCAAAACACAACTAGACATTCATTGCCTTTGCAGACAAACTGAAATCATGAAAAAAGCTCCTTTTGCAGAGGGAGCTGCAGCACAGTCCCGATTTCACAACAGCCCCTAGATAAAGCCTGTCATTTATTGGCAGTGTTTGGGATCAGCCTTGGGCAGGAGGGCTGAAATGGGAGAAATGTGACTCTTTGTAGCTCTTTCTCCATGTTAAAATCCAGCAACCAGTCTAGAGGTTGCACATGGCAAGGCCGCAGGGCTTGTAACGTGTCTATGTGTTTTCCCTTATCTCCTTCCACAGCTTTCAGCTGCTAGGAGTGCTGTGTTGATGGGGAGCCCATTTGTGTGTCGACCAGAGCTAGTCCTTTGCTGATGGACTTGGTGTCCTTTGCTCAAATGTTATCTGCCCTTTGCAGGCCTCCAGAGTTTTTCTCCAATCTTTGTCGGGATTTTTTTTAACGTAGTGGAGCCTTATAGGGATGCTGCTTAAATACATGAGCAGTCGGCATCTCTGCAAGGCTCAGCTGTGTGGAAATGCTGTGGTCACACGAAGCCAGGACTGCCTGGGAGCAGATGGCAGATGATTGCTCACCAGCTGTCTTTTGTCCCCCCAGGTCCAGGCCACCGTGGTGGGACTTCTGGCTGCTGTTGCTGCTGTGATCCTGGGAGCTATCTCTAAGGGCTCTGGGGAGCTGAGCCAGGCTGCTGTCCTGTGTGCCAGCAGTGTGACGACAGCCTTCATAGCTGCGCTTTCTCTTGGTGAGTCCTTTTGGTTCCTCAAGTCAAACCTGCAGCACTCAGGTGCAGGAAAAACCGTCCCTTCTGCCAGGGAGGCCCTTTGGTCTGGCAGAGGGAGGAGGGGTGCATGGAGCATTAGTCCTGTGTCTGCTGCTTTCTATCTGCTTCTGCATCCTATCTGCATCTCTTCACCCAGGATCTGTTGTCCACTGGGCTCTTGGCACACACAGCCACAACCAAAATGTCCCACTTCACCTGACACACAACAAATGCCACATGCTATTTGTGGGTGTATGCACACGCTTTCTTTGTGTGTCTTGGGGACACATTAGTCACCTACACTGACCCTTTCCTAGGGGAGAATGAAGTAACGCCCCTCACAAAACAGAGTGTTGAGAGTCTGTTAGAGACAACTCCAGACCACGCTCGATATGGACTCGGGTCACCCAGTACCTGTGGAGGACTGTGGCCAGCCCTGTCTGC
>NW_010424179.1:10225-13776 GCF_000710305.1 Buceros rhinoceros silvestris | reverse complement strand
GGTGTTTGTTTGTTTGGGGGTTTTTTTGTTTGATTGTTTGTTTTGTTTTTTAAATCAATAGGTGGATAGGGTTGTGAAAGACATTCTGTAAAACTGTGGTTGTGTGGAGGACACGTGACAGCATACGGTATCTCCTCCCTTGCAATCTCAGGACAATTGCAGGGCGTCCCTTAGAACAGCGCTTTGTCCATCTGACTAAGAGTCATCATTCACTTTTGTAAGCTGAGCAGCGATGCTTCACATGCATTAAATAAAGTACACCTAATTAAAAGCATTAAAATAAATAAGCACAACAGAGCCATCAGAGAGGATTAAGAGCCACTTCCCTGTGCTTTGGCCAGAACTATCTGATCAACCTATCTCCTTTGTAAGAGAAGACAGTGATTACAGATATATGCTTGACTTTACTTTCCAGAAAAGTATCAGAACAATTATCAAACCCTTTATAGGCATGCAGAAGCCAGCACTGAGATGAGTAATAACAGCTTGCAACAACCGCACTGTGAACAAACCAGTTTTTGACTACAGCTGAAATGAAACCTGAGGATGCGAGACTATGCCAAGGGCTAGAAAAGGCTTGGGCTGCTGTTTCGATGACATGGCTAGGGATGCCTACACCCATAAAAGGCACAAGAGAGCACAGATACACAACTTGGAAAAGTACACGTAGAGGATAGTTCTTCCTCAAACTGGAAAAAGGAATCCAGTAGAGTCCTACCCAGGTCAGATCTGAATCCAGCACTGTTCAATACATGGGGAATGGGGGGAGGGCGGCGGAAAAATCAGTGCTTACTTAATTTGCAGCTGGTGTCACATAGCAGATGCACTGAACGATAGACAAGAATAACCCATGCTCTTACAAACCATCAGCAGGACAGAGGACACCATAGATGGCAGAGGGATGGAGCAGAGAACCTCTCAAAAATGCCTTTCTACCTTATTTTCCTATAAGGCCATGTTTTGAAGCTGTGCAACTGATTGTTTAAGAATATTCTCTCTACCATTCACCTCTCGTACATTTACTCTAACGAATCAATTATTCATTAAAAATTAACATAATTAAAAATACAGGATATTGTAAATTTTTAAACATTAGAACATGAAAGTTATCCCGATTTTTACATAACCAAAATACTCAGAGAGCAGTAAATAACCTCTAATGTTAAGAAGGAACACATTGCACATGGAGGACAGGGTTTTCTTTGAGAAACAACCATAGAACATTGGTTGCTGATACTTTTAAACACCACCAGGAGGGAGACAGAGGCACCAGTGAAGAGCTCCACACACACTGGCCTGATGTTCACTACCTATCAAGGAAAGAAATGGGATGCCATTTGGTGTGGGGAAGGCATGAAATAAAACTAGAAATAAAATCTAGAAAACTTCAGAATTATTATTCATCCCTTTTCAAGTCAGTGGTGCACCCTCACCTTGAATACTGTGTGCAAGTCTGCTCCAGTAAATGTGTTTACGGGCACAGGGTAAGACCAAGACCAAAATAAAAATAGTAATGATAATTAGAAGAACAAAACTGTTTCAACACAAGGAGCAAATAAGCAAGATGGGCCGCTCCCATCTGGTGAAAAGAAAATACAAGTTGTAAGTAGCATCGGTAGGATGCAAAGAGATAACTCTTCTCCCAATAAAAATGCTCCAAGGAATCAGACACACTGCTGCTGTTGTTCAGGAAAACACAATACTGAAACAAATACATCACTCAGAATGACTGAACTGCTCCAGAATACTCACCGAGCTTTAGCATTTGCATATGCTGACTAATTCTGCTAATAGAGTATGTCAGAAAGCTATGACTGTTTTTAAAATCCTGGCTCCCAGGAATGCAACTGAAATTCCAGTCGAGCAGATGGTGGCAGGATCAAATGAAATGAAAGGAGCTGGACCTACACAAAACCTACAGCTGAGCTCTAGCATCTGCCACATCCCATCGCAAAGCAAATCTAAGTCTTTGGGCTCAGAAAACAACAGGAGAGCTGCGTAGAAAAGAAATTAAGAGCTGTACATAAGCACAAACCCATCTTCCTTAACTCAAGAAAACCACAAATGGCCCGTATTCAGGAGTGCACAGGAAATATTTAGTTGATCCCCATGCATTTGCATGGCACCACGTCCTACCAAAAGCCAAAGGTCACCAGGCTAGAGGACCTTCAGCATAATCACAGAATCATTTGGTTGGAAGAGACCTTTAAGATCGAGTCCAGCCGTACACCCTGCACTACCAGGGTCCCTAAACCATGTCCCTCAGTGCCACATCTACGCATCTTTCAAACAGCTCGAAGGATGGAGGCTCCACCACCTCCCTGGGCAGCCTGTTCCAATGCTTGACCACCCTCTCTGTAGATAAATTTTTCCTAATATCCAACCTAAACCTCCCCTGGAACAACTTGAGGCTGTTTCCTCTCATCCTGTGACTTGTTACATGGCAGAAGAGACCAACCCCAATCTCACTACAACCTCCCTTCCCGCAGCTGTAGAGAGTGATGAGTGAATCCAGCCTCGTTCTTCCTTCTGGGGTGCCTACTTGGCTTCTCAGGATCAGCTGGTCACCCCTGATTCTGTAAGAGGTTGAGGATTTGTTATCACACACAGTGAAGCGTTTGAGAGCTACAGGTCACCAACACGGAAAAGACTGCAGAGCTTTTCCGACCTCTAAATTATTATAATAACAATCAGTAATTCAGCCGGCTCTTTCCATTCTAGTCCTTAAACAGCAATTATTTTTATTAATTAAACAGAGCAAGAGGTGTGATCAAGCCTTTCACCAGAACATCAGAAAAACAATGCTTTCTTTAAATCCTTTTTCAAAGGAATTGTTTAAAAAAATAAATAAATCCATCACCATAAAGACCACATGCTGTCAGCCTGAACCTCCCCACCTCCTCTGTCTTAATTTCAGGTAAAAATATCTCTTTAAAGTATTGAACTAAGTTGGAAAAAAAAGCTGTACATGCAGGTTCATCTATGTATAATCTTCATTTTCCACTTCTAGAAGCAAACAAGGGAGGGGGAAAAAGCTGTATGGCCTTTACAAACATGTACCTGTATCTGATCTGGAGGCAGAACCTAGCTCTGGCCTGGCATATATTTCACAGTCAGTGACACCCCTCTTCAAAAACTTCAGAAATAAAGCAAGTTGGAAATAGTTTTCTACTTACTGGACCTTAAATCCTGAGAAATCAGGCAGAAAAATAGACCTCCAAAGCTGAATTGGATACACGAGAGTTGCTGAGTCTTCCTGTTGAAGATGAATTTGAAGAAGGTCAGTCCTGAGGATGGCCAGTTTTGAAGTGACCATCAGGAGAAATAGTCTAACTTAATCCACAAGAAAGCAAGAACTTAACAGTTAAAGATAAACTGCTATTTCTGCCATACCAGCAACTGCAAACATCTGATAATACTTTTCTGAAGAGTTAGACAACTAACAAAACGACCATATAGTATAATATACATTAAAAAAAAGGGGGGGGGGGAAACAGTTGGGCCCGGCAAAAATGGGGGGGATTTGGTTTTTTCCCTCGAAGGTTTAAAAG
>NW_010424179.1:0-10163 GCF_000710305.1 Buceros rhinoceros silvestris | reverse complement strand
CCTAGAAGGTTATACAGAGTTTTGGTATCTTAATTTTAGAGACATTACATTCTGTTTCCTATGACTATACAGTTTTGGGTTTGTTTGTTTTAAACAAAATACCATCAATTGCTTTCTATTTCAGACTGTCTTACAGACTAATACTTCTGAAAATGAAGAGACAGCCCTTGATCAAAGACACTTCCCAGTCACAGCACACTTAGAAAAGTGCTACATCCTCAGCACGTGAGCACGCTGCAGACAAAGCTAAACCTTTACATGAAGGTAATCAAGAGAACTAACAAACTACGTAGCTAACGGATACTCAGTAACAACGATCTATTGCTAAACACCTACAAGAAACGATAGGTTAGAAAGTATTACATGATGTATGTTTCTAATTCTTTATTAAATGCACAGTGTCTATATCTTATTGAGAGAGTGATAACGTTCACAAAAATAATACTACAGCAGATTCGGGACAGCACAAAAATGCGTGTGTAACCCTCGCTTCAAAACGCGGGACACTTCCACACATGTTGAATACTATAGTAACATCTGCAAAAACCTTCTCAGGAAATTATTCCTGTTTTTAAAACCAGGGCTCCTGGGAACAAGAGTAAATTATCACTCACCTCAAAAGGTGAGAGCGAAAACCTAATTAAGACATTTTGTATTCATCACCAAGCAATCTGACAGCTTACAAAAGAAACCTACCAAATGTATTCTGAAGTAGAGCACAGTCACGATCTAAAGATCATACAATTCTTACTGCTTATAACAGATATGAAGAAAGTGAGCAGTTTTATTTCACAGCACTAGAAATCCAAAACAAGTTCTCAAAATCCACCCAGTTAGTACCATATTACTACAAATTCACATTGCACCCAGCAGATGGACAGCTTGCTGCTAACCAGAGTTACAGCAGCAGTACTTACCAGGAAGAAAAAATTAATTTGCCAGGAAGGTTGGTTAAGCTTTAGACATTTAACAAAGCAAAATACATTCCAAACGTATTTAAGGCTAGCATCCAAGAACACTGCCGGTGTTTTTCATGAATGAAAGCTTCCAGTCTGAGAAAGGCTGCAAAACAAGTTCTCAACAGATGACTGAAATGAGGGGTTTTGTCCAGAGCCACATAAAAGAACTTGCAGGACTTCTTCAGGATGTGGTAATCTGCAATGCCACGCGATGCAGCAGCCTGTTCAAACACTGCTCACTGAGCCAGTAGCCAGCTTCATGGAAATATTGATCCATTTCAGCTTTCCTTTTTAGTTCATAAACAAATTTATGTATTTAATAAATAAAGAGGGTCCTACTGAAGTCACCCCCCAATAGTAAGAATCAGTCACATGAACAAGTGCCTGTAACATACATATGTCCAAACGCCTCGATTGCTACAATTCTGTTAATTTTCAGCATTCAGTCTCTAATTCTGCCAAAAGAGCGAGTCAGCACATCCTTTAAATACAGATCAGAAGTCAAACAGCACATTTGCCTTTTCAGTTGATTGGTGACAGCCACTGAAGACACATCTGTTATGCTGGAGGTATGATGCATGCGTACCTTGAGGCAAAATAGGAAACAGCCTCTGAAGAGTCGTCCTTGAAGCCCTTTGCACAGATTTTAAGCATACGATCAACTTGGTAGTGCAGAAGCAAAGGATGCTTTACTGTAGAGGGATTTTTTTTGGTTTCTCCATGTCATCTGGCACTTGATCAAAAAAGCAGTCAAATGCAACATATTCCTTCTTCAAAAGGAAGAAGGGCATATCTTTTAACAAACACGCTGTCTTATAGTAAGTCTCACTGACCTGACAAACAGAAATCCTCCATTCATCTCCAACCGTCAGGCTTTCATCCCTTCTGTTCAAATCAGGAATCACCACAGGATGAATGACTCACAGAAAAAATATTTGTTCAAAGGTGGATTTTCTCACCCTGGTAGCTGCTATTTACCAAACTTAACTGCCTTTAAACAAATGTTCCTGTCTTTGTAGCTTGCCTCAAATGTTGCAACAAAGTTCCTAACAGGCATCTGTCACAGTAATTACGATCCCTTGACTTAGTCTCAAGGCAGGATCACGTGTAAAAGGAGGCATGCAAAGCTGTTAGCAGTAGCAGTCATACGCTGGGGCGACAATAGCCCTGACCTATATTCCTGCATTTGTTTCGGCACTGATATTCCTCCCTAACCATTTCACTAGTTTCAGAAAAAGAGCTGCAGAGTTAGCACAGGCAAATATTTCACTAGGGTGTTAATGCTGAAATACCCACCAGTTTCAAACGGTGTCTTCAGCGGTCAGAACCTTGATGTCCACAGAAATCAGTGCACTAATGAAACAGGGCCCTACGTCCCAACATCGGGGAGAAAGCCCTCAACTCAAAGTACAACAGTAAAACACAGGTTTTTTGATTGCTCCTTAACTTACAGATACGTAAACTTTCAAGTGCTTTTATAATAAGCCATATTTAAAAAGTAGTCAGAGAAGCCTGGCCTCAAGAAAAATAAAAAAATTATACACTAAGTTTAACTCCTCAGCTTTGAGCCAGTCTAGCTTTCTCTTTCCAGCAAAAGTTAAGTTCCCAGATCTGAAGGCAAGCCTACATACGTTACCCTGGAGAAAATTAGGGTATAAATGTTTATAGTGCACCTGATTCCCTGTGGTAATCACTTATATCAGCCTTTCAGCCTCTCCCCAGTAAACACAGCAAACTGTGCTTCATTTTACAGGGCGAGCTCTGGAACACTTATTATAGGGTTTAAGTACATGCTTCAAGAACCACCAGCACCAGCAATCCACACCCTCATTTGCTTTGGGGCAACTTGTTCACACAGCCATTCCCTTCTGTGTGATGAAGGAATTTTTATCTGACTTCACTGCATTTCAGACATTTCTGGACAATTACCTTTATTTTTCCTTTTTTGCCATACTGCAGAGCTCTATAATACTTTCCAACTTCCAGCAGCAATTGAACCTACTTTAAACTGCAGTTGCTTTTTTAATTGATCACTAGTACTTGTATGCCATTAATTCCTTTAAATCCAGCTTCATTTCAAGAACAAGGTGGCACATCAAATGTATAAGGCCTATATAGGTGACACCATGTTCGGTGACTTAAAGGTGGCAGAAACCAAGTCTCAGGCAGATACTTTCTACCGTTCAAAACCTGCCTAGATTTAGGGTTAGACACAATCCCATTTCAAGCAGGAGGCTGGACTCCAGAGCTGCTAGGAAAACTGTTAGCACCTGGACGGGACCAAGATATTCACAGCCACAGCACAGCCTAACCCAAATGCCCTAGTCCAAACCTTTAACACCAGAAATTGATGGTGTCAAGTGAAAGGACACACCAAATTACTTAGGGAACAACTGCTGCATCTCCTAGAGCATCTTAAAAGAAGAGTGGCTACTTCCCACACCCTCACTTTTTTTTTTAAACTACTTCTTTTTAAGGCTAATTTACTTAACCTGGAGGCTAACTTGCTATGCAGGATGGGTTGATGATGACTTTAAGACTTTTAACTCCTGGACCCCTTTCAGCCAGATACTGCATGCAAGAACACTGCCACTCCTGCTTTAAATGCCCAAGTTGAGATGTTCCCATGGTGCTGTCCAGGCAGACGTTGAGCAGCTGTGGACAACGACTGTGTACCCTCTCCCTTCTAGAAGGTCAGGAAAAGGAGCAAAGAAACCTCACAGGTTTGACTTATTTCATGCCCGTCACAGGAAAACAATAGCTATCAAAAGAGGCAGCGCAAAGCAATACTGAATCAGTCCAAACGCTTTTAGCTCTGGTAAAAGAGAAGTTATTCCAGCTCTTAAATTCATCTGTGGCACAGGAAGAGGAATGACCAATAAAATTACTTATTCATGCATGTAAACATACAGGTATGCTTCATCTTGCATCACGTATTTGTTACAAATATCCCTGTCACAGCGTTTGATTTTGTAATTCTGCTTATGCAATAAACAAACAGTGCATGGAGCTGAGCCAACCTATCAAATCTGCAGGTTTAGAAAGTCAACACAGCAGCAGCCAACCATCCAAAGTGCTTGCTCACAACCTCTGTCAAACAGAACCGAGAACAACTTGCAGGGCACCCACTGTTACATTCCCTCAAAGTTCGTCGATAGCAGTAATATTAACTTTTGGTAATTCACACTCTTCTTTGAAGTGGCAGTTTTCCAGGATGTCCTTGTAATAGTCCTTGAGGTCTGTGTAAGTAGAGATGGTTTCATTCGAGTGATGAAACGACATCAGTTTTTCATTCAACAGCATCTGCACTTGATACTCTTCTTCAGAGGTTTTCACTTGATCACAGTGGTAAAGCACAAATACCAGGTTGGCTGCATAGGGCACAATCCGGCCACTGCGGAATTTCCGATGCATTTGTCTGACGTAATTGTTTGCCTTGAGAGGCTCGTCATCTTTGAAGAAACCCATAAGGGCAAGCAGTGGCTGAAGTGTCTCTGCATGTCCAATTTGTACAATCAAAGGTGAAGAAATGGGTTTTGAACTAAAAAAGAAAAAAGCCCAAAGGGTGAGTGAGGGTCTGTGCTTTAAAACAAACACACCAACATACTGCATAGCTATCAGCAACAAAGGCTTCAAGTAGACCTTGAATGCATTTTACTCCAGTGCCCAATAACCTCGCTGGAAATTTCAGTGTATTAAGATTTTTTTTTTTAAAGCATCCAAGCTTTCTAAATTTTGTCCCAATTTAAGGTATTGGCTATTACATAAAATGTAAGAAGTTCTAATAAATGTAGTTAGGCTACAGCTAGAGCCTAATATAGATATGGCAAACAAAAGCAAGAAACAGATGAACAGTCCATACACGAAGTACATCTCTCTGACTCCCCATGTCAGCCTAGACACTCGTGCTCTTCCCAGGTACGGGAAGATCCAGTGACCATGCTACAGTTAATGCACTGGTTTGGATTAATTATAAGACTTTAACAGCATTGCCTCCTCCCATCAGGAATTTGAGAGAAGGGGAGCAAATCACAAAGCCAGCTGCAAGGTTGTTTTTTTTTTTTTAACATACAAATCAAGTCAAGCCCTTCCTCGGATGCAGCAAGGGCCCCCTTCCACTGTCAGCACGTGGGAATGCTCAGGGACATTGCAGTAACTCATTATTTCTGTATTTGCAATGGATCCGTGCTACATATAGCCATTTCCCCATTATGGGCTGTGTCTGGAAAAACCTCCTATGAGTTGGTTTCTTTTTTAACTAAGTGAAATTTTTATTACAGGTTTCACAGATCTGCTTTAGTATAAACTGATAGCTAAAACACAACAGCTTTTCCCAGGATGCTGAGTGGTGTTTAATGGGATTGATTAAAATCGGTAATTTTTTATTGTTGCTCCCTGGAAGATGCAAAAAATGTATCTGAATGACAAAAGCATAATGAACAATATTAAGTGAAAATCATCCAGGATGCAATACACTTCACAAAGACCAATGATCTATCATTAAAATAAACATTTTTCTTTAGTTATTCTAAAGACTTCAAATGACACAGATTTTTTAAAGTCTTTTTGAATAAGCTCCTGCCTAAATTAATCCAAGGTGCAGTGAAGACCCCATGTTATCATAATTTTACACCTGTAAAGTTTTAAAGTTCTCAGAATTAATTTTGTCAGATTTGATGATCAAAAACCTTCTCCATCTGCTGTAATAAAAGGCTAAGTGACAATTCAATTTCAAGATGAAAGTTAGGTCTAAGTACAAATTCATTAGCACATTTAAAAACCTGTGCAAATCCCTACTACCCTCAGACTTAACTACAGCCACACGATTGCCTGCACAAGCAAACAATTACTAATTTAACACATGATTTGCTTCCTTCCCTCCACATCACCACCAGTGCAGGATTTTAAGGAGTGTTTCTTCCTTACCTCTATGACCACCAATACTTTTAACTGTGTATCGTGCTATAACAAGAATCTGATTGCAAAATACTGCCCATTTTTTCTTCCATAACATGGTTCAGCTGTTTGAAAGGTACATCAGTGCTCACAAAAGTTTAGTCTGAAGACAGCAATCCAGTCGTTGAAGGAAAACGTCCCTCTGCAATTTATTAGTCCAAATTATAAGCAGGACTACTGCTATTGCTAATTCTTGAAAATATCAACTAGTCAAAAAGATAATACTCCCTCAGCACACAGGCCAGCAAAGTAAGCCACAGATTCCTACCACAAACAAAGCCTAAAATGAAGACAGTTTGTGCAACAAAACGTTACACGTTGTTCAACCAAGAGGCGGCTTGCTGCACGGGGAAGCATCAGCCAAGACGAAAATCCGCCCCTTGCTCCAGAGAAGGGTAATGGCTTTTTGGGACCATCTCCAAGTGGCAGTCAGAAGCTCAGGTCACTAGTACATGTGAAAAACGCATCTAGCTTTTGAGAGACAAGAAGTAATGTTTGGCCACACTCCAGCTGCTAGTAAAGTCCACCCACAGATAAGACACATCTTGATTGGCCTGAAGAGGAGGTGTTTCCTCCGCTCTAACCTCAAAACTGAAGCAACTGAAAAATGGTTAACGGGGGGACTTGCCTGTAGATTCGAACTTTGATCAGATAAGCTCAGGTACAGGACAGGCTCTGTGCTATCAGCTTGATATAGCCACATTGTTTGTGCAGTCTAAAACACACCTGGCACCCTCCTGCTCCGTGACTTCTGACTATACACGTTTGCACATACGCACACACACACTTCCATTAGGCAAAACATCATTTTAAGAAAACTGCATCAGAAACCTTGCCTCTGTTTCCTGTTCAAAGGAAGCGCTAAAACCACAGAAAAGTTCCGTGTGGAAGGTGTAACATTTTTTCTACCCATGCCTTTGCTGCACCAAGAGGTGTACATTTGCTACAGCCCCTCTTCCAGCTCCTCCAAAACAGTGGCTCTGCCTACCTTCCTCCCTTGGTATCTATGACCCCATTCCTCATTTTAAAATTCTAAAGCTTTTGGATCCTTCTTTTCCCTTCCCCCTCCATTCTTTGTTCCTTCCCCTTATTAATTTGATTTGCTCATTTATATCCTCCTCCTCTGCACACATCTTCATGAAAGTATTTTTAGGTTTTAGGATACATTCACATCTCTCCTGCCAGCCAACAAACAGGAACAGAAGCACAAAACCACATGCTTTTAAAAGACAAGAGAAAGCTACTCCTTTGACCTGCTGCAATTTCCAGCTCGGAGATCCTCCCGGGCCAGATGTGGCTTCTACATAATGCAGGACCTCTCAACAAATCTTCCCTGTAACAAATCTCACCGTTAATGCACGTACATTTCTACCATGCACAATATCCTGTGGCAAGGAGTTGCACAGCTTCGCACACTGCTCTTCATTTTTTCTATTTGCAGATACTATGTACCATCTAATACTTCCTTCTTAAAACTCTGCAATAATATTTTTTCCAAGCTGAGAAATCCCACCTCAGTAGTCTTCCCACAATTTTTCCAAATGAGCTATATCCTTTTAGATCGAGAGTATTAGAAATGCACAATACTCAATAAGCCACATCATAAATTCGTGCTGCACCCATGATACTGTTTTCTAAACTCATGACATGTAACACATTTTCTAGTTATCTCAAACTTCTGCAAGCTACTTCCAGAAAACTGCAGTGACCTGAAAACTCAACTCCTGAGCAGTAAGTAATTCCAGATTCTACCTCACAGCTACGATAATTTTACCACATGGATTACTTCAGAGATCTGCAATTTTCAAGGCCACTTAGTATGACAAGGTCCTTTTACAATTCTCCTAGTAGAAACAATTCATCTTATTTATCTTGAATAAAAGTGCTGCATTTGCAATGGCACTTAACTTCTTACCTCTTTTTCCCAGTCATTTAGAACATGCTGAGCAGCCTTGGATATCTGTCTCCACTAGTAACCTGCCTCTGCTAGAAAAATCAATCAGCTATCCCTGCCCTCCATTTCTTGTATTTTTAATTTTTCACCCATGAAAGACCTTCCCCCTTAAACCCAGCTGCTTGATTTCATTTGATAAGGAAACCTGTTGAAAGACATTTGAATATCATGACTGTGTCTCCCAGATCACCCTGTCTGTATGCTTTCTGACCCTTCCCAAGAACTCCGAGAGGGATGTTTTCCTTCCAAAGAGCTATACTACTCTGGTTTATAACATTAACAAAGGTGCTTATCAACGCTAGTCTCAACTGTTATTTCTCCTGGACTGGCTTGTAATTCTGACTCTATTCTGGAGCTGCTTTTTCCACTTTTCCTTTAATTATTTGTTATTAGATCACCACACCTGCCAGACCCCACAAGCTTCTTGGCTGAAACCAACACGCACTGGCTGTTATTTCAGCTATTTCATTCAAGTTCTTTTAGCACTCTTGGGGGAGTATCACGCAACTTAAGCAGCTCTAGCACATTTTCACTTCATCCCAGCTGCACACCCTCATACACATGCCTGCTTCCAAATGCGGTGGTCTGTATTTTATAGTCACCAAGCAAGGAAGAAATGTAAATATGCTGCTGAAGTCTCCAAAACAACTGTAACATAGGCTTTATTAACTTCACAGGGTGTGGATTTCACATGTCCAATCCCCCCCTCCCAAAAAAAAAAGGTTTTGGAGCTGCTAAGGAAAAAAAATAAATAACATTCTGGCTATCAGCGCTGGCGTTAAGTAATGTTTGGCTTTACTTTCCAGCTGATGCTAGCAGGAATTTTCAAACAGAAGTAAATCACAAAAAATAATGGTTAACTTCTTAGTTAAAAAAAAACAACAAAAAAACCCCAGCAAGACATAAGTTTCCAGAACAGGAAACAAATTATAGCATATACAGAGAGAAATTTGAAAGGACAAGGAAAGAAAATCCCATGGAGTCAAAACAAGGCGCTCATTCTCACTGTAACTTGAGTTTTTATTTCACCTGCTGTAGCCTCATGAAATCCTCACACTGTCAGGCTAAGCCGCCCTACAAGACAAAACAATCCTGTCCCACTCACAGCTATTCCACTGTATTTAACTTCAGTGAGAATTAAAACAGTTTCCTTATACAATACAATCCTCAACTTTTAATAGCTGCTTTAACACCATATACTTAGTTTCTCACCAGCACTGGCATCTGATTTCTAAGACTACTCAAGCACCCCCTGTTCAGTCTCTGAGGTCACGACTCCAGCTCGTATGTGGTTTCATATCATCTAATAGCAACAATAAAAATCACCATCAAGGTTAAAACAGCAACTGCGATATTTTTAATTATGGGAAAATCATGAAAGATTGCCTCTTCAGAGCATGTAGACAGGCAAAGGTTACTACTGCCCTCACATTTCTGATAAAGACAGGAGTGCAAAGCACAATCAACAAAACACTGATAAACACAAAACAGTAGCACAGGCTAATCAAATATTAAATGGAAGGCCCGATGTTTCCACACTCAATCTTCTTTATGATCAGTCAATGACTCAGCATCACATGGAAGCATCGGACAAAGTTCTCAACATGATACTCGGGCAACTGCTAATGATATTATTTCAATTCACTTTTCTCCTCCCTTTGATTTAGTAGTAAATGACTTGGCAAAGCATGCTGGTCAGTAGGGGGAAAAAAAAAAAAATCTCATTTCCAACTTCAAAGGGAGATGAAGAAACTGTGCATAAAACTTTGCCATAAAATATTGAGAGCATGTCTGAAAGGTGTTGCTGGTGGTTGGTTTAATATTCACTTTATAGGGCACTTCCGAATGAGCAGAAGTGGCTGTCACTAGGCAGAACATGAGCACGGTTCATTGAAGAGATGTGCCACCTTCAACTACTGAACCAGCCACGCTGTAGCCTTCTGACCACACATGAAAATGAAGAAGTTACTGAACAATTCATCAGCACAACCCCAAAAGCTAAGCCTCACCATGGAAAAAAAGGCTCCATGGAGAAGCATCGACATGAGATTTATCACTCAGGCAAACTGTAGCTCTCCTTAATCTCAGCAGATTCAGGTTTAACCCTAAATCTTCCATGTCAGTTCACCCATCCTCAACAGTTCCAACTCTTCCTAGGACTATTCATATATCCCTTTAGATATGGAAAAGTGAACTTTGTTTTAACCAGTTTATTTCCTAAGCATCAACATGCCTTTCAGCTAGAGAGAACTCAAACCCCAGAATCATCATGGCCTGGCTTCGCGGACGAAGAT
>NW_010424178.1:28426-42611 GCF_000710305.1 Buceros rhinoceros silvestris | reverse complement strand
ATAAATTTAATATAATAGAAATATTAACATATAACTAACTTGAATTTAGTAAATTACAAAGCCAAATAAAGAACTGAAATTAATTTCCAGTAGTTAGCAATATTATGCATTTCAGCCCACTCAGGTGAGTTGACTGTTCCCACCTTGGTACAGTATATTACTGGGTAATTATTGAGAGCCTAGCTCCAGGAGTGAAGAATATCAGCGTATACAGATGAGTACCAAAAGTGGCTGAACTTCATCTTTCAGATTAGTTGCATCTGGAAGAAATCTAGTTCCCAAGGAATCAAAGTATTTGGAATCCTTCAAAAGACCATATTAGGTTCAAAGACCAAAGGTATAGGGTAATTACATTAAAAAGCATCTCCTGCCTTTCAGGCCTCCAGATAAATTGTCTCTATTAGCCCTAATTTTCTCTCTCAACAACCTATGTGTATCTGACATGACGTTCATTCTGTCCCACAGAAGTAGGATATTATTATGAATTGTTGTTCTCCACTAGCTGCAATACATTTAAACCATGTGAGAGCCGTTTCGTAGAATGAACAAATGTATTTATTTATCATTTGCTATGAGCTTATAAATTTTGTACTGTTACATCCACTGTAGGATCAATACTCTTCACTGTTAACTTGCTGCAGCTGCTGTACGTTCTCAAAGATGTCTTTCAGTCACTGCCATTATCTATGAAAATTTCTGCCTTGTTCTCTTTCATCTGGTGTCTGCTACTCCTGGTTGTAAACTGTTGTTGGAAAGCAGAAATGTGTTTTTTCAAATTTTCGTAATTTATATAATCATAAAATGCTTTGGGTTGGAAAGGACATTAAAGGTTGTCTAGTTCAAACCCCTCTGCCTTTGGCAGGGACATCTTCCACTAGATCAGGTTGCTCAGAGCCCCATCCAACCTGACCTTGAATGTTTCCAGGAATGCGACTCCTACCGCCTCTCTGGTCAATGTGTGCCAGTGTTTCACCACTTTCACTGTAAAAACTTTCTCTCTTATATTGATGCAGCCCAGAATATGGTTGGCCTTCTGAACTGCGAGTGCACATTGCCAGCTCATGTCCAACCTTTCGTCCATTAGGATCCCCAAGTTCATCTCCACAGGTCTGCTGTTATCCTCCCTCAGCCTGTATTGATACTGAAGATTGACCCAACCCAGGTGCAGTACCTTGCACGTGGCATTGCTGAACCTCACGAGGTTTTCACGGGTCCACTTCTCAAGTTTGTCCAAGTCCCTCTGGATGGCAAACCATCCCTCAGGTGTGTCAACTACACTCAGCTTGGTGTCATCTGCAAACTTGCTGAGGGCGCACTCAATCCTGCTATATGTTTGATGAAGAGTTTAAACAACACTGGTCCCAGTACAAATCCCTGAGAGACACTACCACTACTTGTCTTTGATTGATCTCCATCTGGACACCTAGTCATTAACCACTACCCTCTGGATGAGAACTTCCAACAAATTCATTATCCACTGAACAGTCCACTCACCAAATCAAATCAAATCAAATCAAATCAAATCAAATCAAATCAAATCAAATCACATCAAATCAAATCAAATCAAATCAAATCTCTCCAATTTAGAGAGAAGGATGTTGGGTCTGGTGACTGTGTCAAATGCTTTACAGAAGTCCAGATAGATGGCATTCATAGTTCTTCCCCTGTCCACTGATGCAGTCAGTTCATCACAGAAGGCCTCTAGGTTGGTCAGGAAAGACTGGCCCATGGTGAAACCATGCTGGCTGCCTTGAACCATGTCCCTGTCCTGCATGTGCCTTAGTAGAGTTTCTCAGAGGATCTGTTCCATGATCTTCCCAGGCACAGAGGTGAGGCTGGCAGTTCTGTAGTTCCTGGGGTCCTCCTTTCTATTCTTTTTTAAAAATGGGTGCAATGTTTTCTTTGTCCAGGCACCAGGCACTGCACCTGACTGCCAGGACTTTTCAGATATCATGGAGAGTGGCTTGACAACTACCTCAGCCAATTACCTCAGGAGTTTAAGATGCATCTCATCAGGTCCCATAGACTTACGCATGTTCATGTTCCTCAGGTTGCAATGAACCTGATCTCTTACAGTGGAAGGGACTTTGTCCCCCTGGTCCCCTGTCTTGCAGTCCATTATTTATTATAAAATACAAAAATGACTGAGCGGTATATTTAAACTGTCAAAACGTCTTCTTGGTTTCAGGCTCTAGGGGAAAAGAAAGAAAAAATATGTAAACATTCAGTAGTAGAATAGTAACTCTTGAGATTAGAGAAGAAATACTGATATGACATCTGAAATTTCTTATATTAAGATTTAATTTTTTAGGGTTGGAATCCTGGGGAGGAATAGATACCCAAAGAAAGGGTTTGTGTTCATCTTTTCGGTTTGTTTATCTAGCTGTATCAAGATGAGCTTTGCTATAGATTTCTAGTTTCTCCTTTGACAGTAGCAGTAACACCTATTTCCATCTGAGAGTTTCTTCCATATCAAGTCTGTAGTGGGAAATAGCACAATACTTCTCTATTATCGCTATCTGAACAAGATGTCTTTTCAACCTATCTCCCAATCTTAAAGATACCAGGAACCTTACATCCGTTTTACATCTCAAATCCCCTGAACTCTTACATCAAGTATATGAAGTTCGGAATTGAAACTTTACAGTTAGTGATAAGAGACATTTTGCCAGAAGATATGTCAGCTCAGTGCAAGTTTTCACATACCTTATTTGTCTTTGTCTCAGAAATGTTTCAGATTCATCCTCCTGGAGGCTGATGAGCTATTCACTGTTATTTCCATCAGGATTTGGCACTATATCCTGAAATGTCTCTAAAAAAAAAATCCCTAGTGATTACAACTCATTTTTTAAAATTAGGTCATTCTTTCTTCTCTTGCCTTGGGATTACCAATTAAAAAGAGAAAAGCTAAAGAACCAGAAGAAATCCCCAAGCCCTGGGATCACCAGCCTGTCATCAGTCTTCAACAGTATCAATTTAATATTTTGTGGTGAAAACTTACTATCTTGGGACCCTTCACAACAGACTTGACACAGTTTTTAAAATCAACAACCCTAGCTGCTCGTTGTATACTTAACAATATGGTGATTTTTACCAGAAGACATTAGGACAGCTATAAAAAGCAACACTATGATGAAAAAAAGATATGCCTTTTTATACCAAAAATTGTGACAGCATGTAACTGAATTTCATAATTTAGTCCTGGATTTCTTAAAAAACTGTAATTATGATGGAAATATGTCTGAATCTCATGAAACTATTTTATTTGTTAAAGTTCATTCATGCATAGATTGGAAATTGCTTTTCAAAACTTCCTTTAGTGAAAAATAGTAAATATTACTTTGCACACAATGTGCTATTTTAACAAATGTGCTATTTTAACTGTTTCCTCCCCAAATAATAATTCATTATTTCAAAGTGATGGTATCCTATCTTGGATTTAATAATATATTATTTTTGTTGTTACAATATAGTAGTCTAAAAGGGCAATGTAATGTAATGTTTTGCTTTGCTGAAAATTAGTTCCTATCAATAACTACAGTATTCACTCAAGAGTGAAATACGTTATGTATTAATTATCTTGAAAATCATTAATCTCCAGCAGATCTTGGAACAGCAAGAGACTGTTCCAGAAGGCTGAGACAAGTTCAAGTGTGTGCCAGTGTAGAAAGGAATGATCATTTGGATAACCAAAGAGGAGTTGGTCTGATGTGAACTGTGGGCAAAATAATGACATGGACTTCAGTTTTTAAAGGCCTGAAGGATAGATAAATAATTAATGTTAGTCGACGTGATCTCTTGCGTTCATATTTAGAAGCTATAATGGGGATAGATGCATTGTATTGTAGGGATGTATTAGGAAGAAGCATGAGTGGTGGCAGTGATGCACACACGAAGATTATGTATACCTGGCTTGTCAAACCAACCTTCACTGGGCAAGCAATTTGCAAATTAACTTCAGGCTCACTTTAACTTACTTAAACATCTAGGGAACAATTATGTATTTACGTCAGATAGATAGCTTGAAATCTGAATGACTTAAATTGAGATGCAGGTAATTGTAGAAAATAAAATTGTGCCTGTGATTTACAAAAATTAAAGCTGTAAGAAAATCGATGCCCTCGGACAAACCATATTATGTATCTCTCTTATCTTTAGATAATGATAGCAAAACTCTCCTAACAAATGTTTTGAGATTTTGTTTTTTTCAAATACCTTTTCCTATTCCTTGTACTGTTGATCTGAAAACAGTTCCCCTGCTCCCTCTGAAAGGTGAGCAGGTTTTCAAATATGCACCGTCAACAAAATAGAAACACTTTCACCTGTATCACTTTGTCAACATTTGAGGTTGTTTAACTGAAATGCAGGTATCATTGGCTAGGCATAGAAAATACTAACCACTATCAGTGACTTAATTCCTTATTCTAAATTGGTCTTAACTAATTGAAAAATGAAATGCAGAAAAATAATAAAAATAAGAAAAAAGAGACAAAAGCCCCAATGCTCTTGAGTTTTTGCAACTAGCCTATAACCTCATATTCAGTTTGCATAATATTCTTGAGACTGTGTTTGCTGATTATTTGATAGAGTATCCATGTGACAGAAGAATGCTGACAGAAAAATAATTGCCTGGTTTTTGGTATTTAGAAATACTTATGAGCTCTTTTTGCCATATAGGACACTAATATTTTTTTTACTTTTTCTCAGCTCCTTGAGAATTCTTTGAGCAAACATTGACCAAAGAACACCTTGGCTCAGTTAACTAACTAACTCACAAAAAAATGAGAATTGTGACTAATATGGTCTTTGGATGAGTTTCTTTACAGTACCGTGTGGTGTAATTGTATTTATTGTATTCATTTTTAGTAGGCTGGGAATAATATATTTGTCAAGCTTTATGTGAGTGACCTTTCATGGATGTGAAGTATTTCTCCCTCCCATTCTCCCTGAAATAAATAGGTAATTATACAGTTGTTACAGGAAACTGTTAGATGAATTAGGAAATACCTAATAAAAATAAACATCTATAGCAGTGTAGGAAAGGGAATACTACATCTATAGTATAATTTGTTCCTTTCACCAATACTTTCAATGACTTTTTTCCTTGTCCCTCTTACTCATTTTATAACTTATTATATGGCTACAATTTTAAGCAACAGTAGTTTTTCTTAAACTGCTTCTGGGAGTCTGGGGGATTTGGGGAATTTGGGGTTTTGGGGTTTTTTTGAAAGGCATTTACAGACATTCAGCAATCAGTGACCGAACAATGAAAAAAAAATCATCTCTTTAGTTTTGGTAACCTGCTTCTCTGCAAAACATTAACAAAATTATTTCTTTTGAAACCTTTTGCAGGCTAAGTTCACATAGGTTAAACTGAATCAGGATAAAAGTTATTTGATCTGTTAGCAACATGTAATTAACTAGCAATTAATGAGCTGTGCATTCAGGATCAATACTAGCAACTCACAGATAAATCACAATACTAGACACTTACTAAATGTTAGTATACATCCACACATTCCTGAACAGCTTTCTGTGGCCAGCCCTGGACAATTGTAGTTGTGTCCACATCCCCTCCACCATGGTGTTAAATGCACTCCATCCCAGGGAAAATGTGGGTCACAAGCACCACCCTTCCAAGCTGCACACCCCTCCTACAGGAAGTTTTAAGTGCATCAATAGTGCTCCCCCCAACTGCTAACCCACGTGCAGCTAAGTTCATACCTGCACAACCATGGCAGGTCCCTGGGCATTGCACCCCGTATTTTCATTTGCCTCATAGGCTACTCACAGCATCTGACAGGAAGGCTGCTCTATCTGGCCTTGACAGTGGTTGTGATGGCCCAGGGGCAATTTCTGGCAATGGCAAGCCTGGCATTGACTGCCGCTGTTTCCACTGCAAGCTTTCGCTGCACTGCTCTGAATATCTGTGCTTCTTTTATACTTCTTTCAAGTTGACTCCTTTTCTGTTAAAAAAATCTCTTTGCAATTCCAAGGTTTAACCCTTCTGGTGGCCATCTTCCCCTTCAACATGATCCGCTTTGGGCAAACACCCTCTTGGGCAGTTTTGAGTATCCCATTGCGATGTACAGTGCACACTCAGGTTCCTTTCTCAGCAGCTGTGGCTGTCCAAGCCCTTTTCCCAAGGATACTATGAACACCTCAGGGATTCCAGAGGGACACTGGCTATCAGAGCAGGGACATGCACAGAGCCAGGACTTTGAAAGAAGGAAGAAAAAGAAACTGACTGTGAAAATGTCCAAAGAAGGGCAACAAAGCTGGTGAACGGTCTAGAGACCGAGTCTTATGAGGAGCAGTGGAGTTGTTTAATCTGGAGAAAAGGAGGCTCAGGGGGACCTTATCACTCTCTACAACTACCTGAAAGGAGAGGGTCAGTCTCTTCTCCCATGTAACAAGAGGAAACATCCTCAAGTTGCTCCAAGGGAGGTTTAGATTGCATATTAGGAATTTGTTTTTCACTGAAAGGGTTGTAAACATGTATTGGATCTTGTTGAGACGGAATTAATTTTCCCCAGGGCAGCCCTCATAGTGCTGTGCTTTGTACTGGTAGCTAGCAAGGTGTTGACTACACACCTCTATTTTGGCTACTGCTGACTGGTGCTCGTACAGCATCAAAGGTGTCTCTCCAACATTCCCCTTGGGCTGGGCATGGGCAAGATCATGGGAGGGAACACAGGATGGCTGACCCAAACTGACCAAAGGGACATTCCATACCGTATAACATCTGTTAAGCAATAAAAGCTAAGAGGAAGGAGGAGGGGGTGTAGGCACTTGTTATTGCCATGTTTGTGTTCTGGAGCAACTGCTACGCATATTGAAACACTGCTTCCCAGGAAGCGGCTGGACATCACGTGCTGATGCAATGGAAAGAATTAATCTTTTGTTTTCCTTAGCTTCCACAAACAGCCTTTGCTTTATTAAACTGAGCTTATCTTGACCCATGAGGTTTTTTTCCATCTAATTTTCTCACCCCCAGTCCTTCTCCCCAGAGGAAGAAAATGATGGAGCAGCATGGTGGGCCTCTGGCAGCCAGCCAAGGTGAACCCACCGCACAAACATTGGAACGGGCTTCCCAAGGAAGTGGTTGAGTTGCCATCTCTGGAGGTATTTAAAAGATACGTAGATGTGGCACTTAGGGATATGGTTTAGTGATGGACTTTGCAGTGTTAGGTTTACATTTGGACTCCATGATCTTAAGGGTCTTTTCCAACCTAAATAATAATTCTAAAGTATATGAGAAACGCTTCCAACAAGTGCTAAGGGATTAGTGCAAGAATTGCTCCTTTCCATAGCCACTGGTTGCTTTTCAGTGCCATTTCTCCAACACAGACCTTGAAATCTCATTGTCAACCATTGCTTAGAATCCATCATTTTTTTCCCCTGACAATTCTGTGATTGAGTTGTTCTTGTAATTAGCCCTCACGAGAATGTTCTGGTGTGTCAAACCACTTGATGACTTTCGAATAAACAGTAATCTCACTGACTCTGTTAATTCTTAAGCCCAACTCTAATCCTCTATGTAAAGATACCTCTCTAAGAAACCTTTATTTAAATTTGTTTATATTCAATGTTCATTAGAGTTAATAAGCAATAAACATGCCCAAATGTAAATATTAGGACACTAGTTTCAATCATTTATTGTCCTGGGTTTCCTAATTTGCTGAAAGTCCAGCAAACTAAGGCATCTCTTGGCTACATTGTTGTCACTGTGCACGCCAGCTACCCTAGCAAATTTTGTCACAAAAAAGTCATCCTTTTTACTCTTTCCTGCTTTGAAGGAGAATGTTGAAAGATGTGCTACTATTACCATGGATTCGTTTTCCCAGTAAGTAGCTGGGTTAGGAATCAAAGGAGAAAATGAATGATAAATTAGAGGAAAGAAGGTGTTATAGGCCTTAATTAAAAGTTTAAGAGTTCACTGTGTATCTGAACCCAGACTGAATTCTAACTCTGTGCATGTTCCCTTAGAATAGATGGAGATAACGATCTTTTTCTCACTTTGTTGGAGGTGGAACTAAAGCTTTGAGGAACTAAGACTAGGTTGTGGATGGCTAGGCTCAATGATTAAAGCAAGAACAGAGTCAAGTGTGGGGAACAGAGATAGTTACTATGGTCAGAGAAAACCAAAACCAAGAATTAGATTTACACCTGGTACAGAATGAAAGATTAAAAAAATGACAGTGCTGAAGGATGACCAAACTGACAGACCAAAGAGAAGTATCGTCAGATGTTGTCCAAAACTTCTAAATAAACTAAGGAGTCATGGTTTAGGCCCAACTGGCAACTGAGCATTGTGGGGACGCTCACTCTATCCTCCCTGGAGGGATGGGAAGAAGAACTGGGAGATAAACAGAGTTTAACAGAACAACACAAAGAGAAACAAAACAACAATGAAATAATATATGAAGTGAGTAATGAACAATGCAACTGCTCACCACCAGGAACCTGCCACCCAGCCCGACTGTCCACTTGAAACATGTGCCCTTCACCAGGCCAGCTCCACCCTTATATGTACATGGCATCAGTATAGTATCAAATATCCCACTGACTGGTTCAGTTCAGCTATCCTGGATGTGGCCCCTTCCAGATTCTTGAGAAAATTAACCCTATTCTGCTTGAACCCAGGACATGTTGGAAAGTAAGATCAAAATAAGGAAGAGGTTTTGATCAATTTTTAATAAAAATAGTTTGATTTAGAAAACTTAAATTGAAAATAAAATTCAAAGAAACAAAAAATATTAAAATAAACAGTATCCAACAGGAATAAAATATTTTCAGGGCTTTTGATGGATAATCAAAACAAAGATGGGGTAAATATATAAAAATTTGGTGGAGGCAATAATCTATTTTATCTAGAAAAAGCCCAAACTTTAGTATATCCGCATGAAAAAAAGGAATCTATATGCAGTTCTTTTTCCCATTTGAAAACATTTGAGCCTACATAGCCAGAGTACTGTATGGTAATATATATTCTGAGGGAACAGAAACTGCTTCTTGCTGATGGAGGTATTACCGTTTTGTCAAGTAATCATGAAAACATTGAACGCTAGTTCAAACTCAGAAAACCCCTGTGTTTTCCCATTTCATAAACAAGCATTGCTCACCTCAAACTTTGTTCCAGTTTCTCAAACTCTTTATGCATTGAGTCAGAAAGAAAAGAGAAGGAGAGAGAAAGCTACACACCAGGGACCAATTTTCTAGCCAGGCATTTAGGACATGCATGTGGGACAAGCTTTCACTGAATATTTAATTATTTATGCAAATTGCCATGGCATTTTGGCAATAGACTGAGAGCACCACAACTGATATTATTGTAGGATGTGATAAGTAATGTTGTGCAGTGTGGAAAGGGTTCACGCTCTCTCAAGCAAAGGCTTGACGCTAGCTGTGGTCTCCTGTGAGGCATGGTAACCGCATCGTTGCTAGACAGAAGGCGATGACTCTTCCCCCTGCAGACTGAAGGGAGGGCCTAACCTTTAAAGACTGCTTGATATAGTCCGGTGTTTTCAGCTGAAATTCATGAATCATTTTGCAGTGATTAAAACCACATCTTTAGTAAATAAAATATTTGTGAAAAATTTGTCTGGCTTGAATTACATACATGCTGTGGAGCACACAATGCCATTCATGAGACTACGATATTTTCTTTGGAAGCACATCTAGAAGGAGGATTCTGGTCTTTAACACCTTTAACAAATTCAGTGTGAAAATTTTCTTAGCTAAGAAGATATTGTTTCACATATTATCGATGAAATAAGTCAACTGTTCTTAGTTAAAGCATAAGGTATATTACAAAGCAATTTTATAGAAAAGTTTCAGGACTTGGCTAATTAGAACAATAATAGCTCTAGTTATGTCCTTGGAAACACCAGACAAAGAACAATTTGACTTTTTTTTTTTAATTTAATTAGCACTTAAAACAATAAAATATTGTGATAGTAAGTATCACAATATCTTAAAAATCTTATCAAATGCAGACAATGTACAATGTAAGTTCAGTCAACAATCTTGTATGCTATTAAAGAAGGAAGATAAAAGTGTTTATTAGTAAATAAATAGATTGAGTCTATCAGGTTTATTATGTTGTTCTCACAAATGGAAAGAGCATAATGTTTTTATGTTATAAAAGCAGATGCTTGAAAAACTCTCACTATAAGAAGTCAGCCTTCCTTGGGCTTCAGTTTTTTTCCTCTGTAGCTGGCCAAAACCAGTGCAGCCCATGCCTATATTAGATATATGATCTTCATCTGTTAAAGGACACAGTTTAAATTAAAGTTGTATAGAGCTGGCTGAGACGTAGAAGGAATCTGCATTGAGAAGTTGGTTGATTATCCGATTGCGAGTGGTCTGAGACGTTTTGCACGTGAGTTATGCCAGTATGCGACATAGAAAAACACTGCAAGCCAGAAAGATTGTTCTTTGGTGCTTGCTTGTTGCTGAATTGGCTGTTAATGAGGGTGACACTAGTGGCAATAGAGCCGCTATTTATTTGGTTCTTTGGAAACAAATCCATTCCTTTTTCAAAATGGAAGTTGATTTTAAATAAAAAATATTCTTTGAAATGTAAAAGCTGGCATTTCTGGAATGGAAAATATCACGTAAAAATACTGGATGTTTTTTCTTTTTATAATTCTCAGTGATTATCCTGTCTAGACATTTATTTTTTTTTTTCTTTTCTCAAAAATCCACATGAAGCTTTCCTTGAGGTGGCTGCAGTAGCAATGGGAAGGATTGAACTTCTGGCAACTGTTGCTGGAGAAGGTTGGATGCGGAGACAAGAGATGCTTGCCTCAAGAAAATAAGAGTGTCTGGATGAGTGGAAGTTGGAAGGGTGGAGAAAATTCTTGAACACATGGAGGAAAAGATACGTACCACGTAGACAGAGCAAGTAAAGCTAGTAAAATCCAGTATTTTTACATGATATTTTCCATTCCAGAAATGCCATCTTTTGCAACAGAGGGAGATTAATCTGTATGAAGTTTGTTCCTTTCTGGCAATAATATCTAGATTAGCTGTTCACAAGACACCTTTTTTATATTTGCATTTAACATGGCTCAATCTGGGACTCGTTTTGTCTATGGGCCCAGTAACAAAGGAGCAATTCCATTAAATTACTTCAGTGATGTTAAGTATAATTGCATCTAATCTAATTATGATGAAACATGCAGAAAAATCACAAAAAATATTCTAAGAATATAGAAAATTCAGAGACAAAAGAATATTTCATTGTCTTGCTTTATCTCAGTCTCTTATAGAAGTAACGACTTTGATTCCATCCCTAAGCTCAAAAGTTTGAGAGTATTGTAGGACAAAGTTTTGTTCATGGACATCTTTAAGAAGGAATTTTTTAGAAAAATATTGTATTCAAGACTTTTAATGATATTTTTAGATTTAGATTTTAGATATTGCATATTATAGGAATAATAGAAGTTTAATTGCCCATTGATTATAACTCAAGTAACTGCTGCTTAAAGGATTTTGGAACAGCCCCAATACATGTGCAGTAGCTGAAATTTGCACATGCAAATAAGCTGTATTCTAAATTTTTTAATTAGTTGATGATTTAGAAGCTGCTGACTGAGATATTCCCTGATTCTGCCTACTCTGACATTTACTAACTCATTACACTTTAAGCAAGACACAGAGGCAAAAGGACAAAGGTATTTCTTAAGGACTAGATGAAATATAATTTGGCTTTCAGGACAGCTTTAACACATTAACTAATACCTTGTTTATGACAACAGAAAATGCAGTTTAAACTATTAAAACAACATTCAGAAAAGGATTATCACCTGAATTTGTAATTATTTCTGTTCTCTGTTTATCTCTTTGGTTTGTAAACATTTTAAGGCCATTGGGTTGACATCTCCAAAAGCTGCTGTCACACAAAAAGAACATAAATAAGTGGTTTAAAAAATCGTTTTAAAATAATAGTGTAGTAATTTATAAGGGCTAGAGAAAGAAAAAACAGCATTACAGGGGATGACTGACCTACATGACTTAAAGGGCAAACTTGAAGTTTAGACCTTTGGTGAAAAAAGTTTTCCAGTTGGACCAGAAAAATGTGAGGCAGACAGGCCTCTGTATAGACACTGCATCTAAGTCATGATTTTAAAAGAAAATTTTATTGGGTTAGAGTCTAATCTTTCATCTAAATTTTGAGTCAAAATGCTGTTCTGATTGGAGTCACTGTGTAGGAAACCATCAAGGAGCAATGATAAGCATCTCTCGGTGCAAGATGAACAGCTGAACCATAAGAAGCTGTTTCCCTTTGTGCATGTGTCAATGAGTGTGTGGCTGGACTTTGTTGTGTGAATTTCAGCTTTTCACTAGATTTTTAAAAAATTATATTTTAACTGGTTTTGAGCTGTAACTTTCGTAAGGTGTGGTGGTACAGACAACCCCACTTCCCTGGGCTGGTTTGCAACGTTCATCTCTGAGATGTGTTGCGATGGCGGCCCAATGGCCACCTTATGATGCTGACCCCTGGGTCACATTGCACTTGATGAAGCTGACAGCAACCAACATGCTATTAATAATTACAAAAAACAGGAGGCTGGAGCAATTTGGAACCTTCTAACCTTGGTTAATGGAGCAGCAAGATAAAACACATCAACTCTTGTGCATCTTAGAGACAGGTTCAGGGAGTTGGAACACTTAGACATCACCAGCAACTCCTGAATGCCTTGGGAGGTGTTGACAGAAAAACCATAGCCCCACTTGAAGGAGGGCCAAGCTTACCTGACAAGATTAATAGCCACAGTGGAAAAGCACTAACCAAAGTCAATCATTTTATGATCCTATAAATACTGATCCTAAAGTGAGGTCTCTTGGAGCTCTCCGGCATCACAGATGTACCTCAACTTCTCCCCCTGAGTTGGAACACCTCTCAGGTCCAACTCTGACTGGTAAAGCCAATGAAGAGAATCACCATCAGTCTATAAAGACTGACAAAGGGAATCGCCATCTGTCTGCGAAGACTGATCAAGGGAATCAGCTTCAGCTTGTAATAAGACAAAAAAGAGAGATGTGAGTATTGGTTAAATCTCTAAGATTTTACAAAATCCTGGAGATCCCTGGGTACCCAGATTTACTATAATCTCCAGAAAGGAGACATCTCAGTCATAGGACAGCCTCTGTACCTCTATATAGCTCTGTGAGTATGAATGTGAAATGTCTTTTATCTGCTTTTTGCTTAATAAGCATCTTATATGAAGAGCTTATATGAATCACTATATAACCAATTATTATTAACTAATTAATCATTGCTATGTGTTAATATATTTTGAATTATTGTTATCTCTTTAAACTGTTACTATCTCTTTAAGCTTAAATGGGATACCTAACATCATGCTAAAACACTGCAACGACGTCCCAACATCCAAATCCTCTTAGTCATAACCGTTGACCAAGTCTGGAAGTAGGGGTAGACCTAACCTTGCTCTCTGAAGGAGTTTCAAGAGAAAGGGGGTCTATTCTGCACCTCGTGATGGAATCAAAGGATCACCTTTACTTATTTTCAACCCAAATCCTCCAATTTTCTTAGTTATAAACCATTGACTGGGTCTAAGATTGGATATAGCCACCCCTAGGCTCTTCTCCGAGAAGGGATCTAGAAATCGAGGGGGTCCATTCTGAAAACCTGGTGACTCAATGGAAGGGCCGCCTTCACACCTCCTATTCCCAATGCCCATGAAAATCACCCTAATCCAACTCCAAGTCACATCCCACTGTATTTATTTTCACACTCAAGTATTCTAATCAAATCATTCTGATCAATTTGCCTTGTAGTAAGTAACTTAGTGGCCTTGCCATCAAATCGAACCTTGATTAGTTTCTGTTAAATCATATCAAAGCCAGTTGAACTTTATCAAATTGTTTCAATAAATCGTATTTATGCCTTTCTATTAAGTAAGATGTATTTCACTTATTATGTGGCAAGTAGTCCTAAGCCAAAATTCTGGAACAAGTAGTTTAAGTGATTTAAAGGAGAACCACTCCTGCACTGTGGCATAAGGCAGCTGAGATCTGTTGATTGATTGGTGGTTTATAAACTTCTAATCTGGAAATTACTAAAAGGGGATAGACTCCATTTGCCTATGGTACACCTCAGCAAATCCTCATGATACCAGTTTATGACTGAATAAGAACTCGCCAAACTGCT
>NW_010424178.1:26359-28335 GCF_000710305.1 Buceros rhinoceros silvestris | reverse complement strand
CTGAACCTGTAGGAAGAAGCTGCTAGTAGTCAGATAGCTTCACAAGGACATGACAACTATTCTTTTCAACCGAATAACAGCTTCTTAAAACTAAATAAAAAATCACTGTTTATTGCTTGCTTTTTACTCCTTAAAGAAGGGGACCCTATGTCCTGCTATTATTTTTAAAGTCCAATTTATTGCATGGTTTGAGTGTCTGCATGTATAAAACCTATTGAATTTATTTCCAAAAGATGCCAGAGAAACAGTTTTTCAAGTATCTATCTCCACCAGCCCTAGCAAAAATAACTTTGCTGTCTAAGAGACAACACATGCATATAGTTTCAAATTTTCAATGACTTTAGTATTCCCGTGTAATTCAGATACTGTTTTCCTCAGCTACATTTTTTCATCATTTCAGCAGCAGTGGCAGCTGAAAAAGATGCCAGAGGAGAGTCTCTTGCTTTCCTTTAAGGCTGCTTTTCTTTGCTGAGCAATGGCAAAGGGTCAGCTGTGCTGCACATCCTTCTTTTAAAACAACCTTGTTGGAGCTTCATTTTCTCCCCAAGAATATGCAAATCTGGTATTGTGTAGTAACCTCCTCCCTTTGCTCTTTTAATTAGCTCTATACATAAAAATTGGTCTCTCTCTTAACTTCTCATTCATGCACCATGGCAGTGCTTAAGTCTCTCTGAGAAAGAAAGGGAGCTGGAGTTTTGCTGTGAAATGACATCAAGACACCATCTCTTTTCCTCTTCTCTACCACAAACTCTTTCAACATCTGTGAAATCTCTATTGTTTAAAAATAAACAGAACTGTAGCGGCACAGCAGGTGCCACAGACTGGAGGCTTTCTTTACGGTGGAGAATCACATCTTTAAAGGATCCTGGAACATAGGTTTTCTCATCAAGAAAGACAGGTTTTGTTGAGACATAGTGTCTGATAGCATAAGACAGAGTTATTCCCCTCCTCAGCAGCAATACACAATTGCCTGGGTCAGGCAATAGACAAATGATTTGTCATTTTGTTTAAGTCCTTTGAAATGTTGACGCAGAAAACCCTCCTTGAATGAAGGACAAGGGAATGGCCCCTAATCAGACCCTTTTGTAAGTCATTAGTAGTCTTCTTGGTAACTCATTGAAATAACTCCTCAGTGATTGATCATGATGCTATAAAACACGTAAGGGGATATCAGATATTTCCCCCCTGTATACAGAGTTGAAGGCCTCAAGACAACTAACCTCTATGTGCTCAGCTGCAGACTTGTTAGCTTTCTGCTGACCTCTGAACTATTCCCATCTTTCTTCCTGTGAAAATCAATACAGCGTTTCTTATGCAGAAAGATAATGCATTTACATACAGGGGTTTGTCACTCTCCATTCCCAGCTGGATCTTTTGATTTGGACCTTTGAATGCCAAGGAACTACCAGAAAGTCAATAATAATAATAATAAAAAGACACTGAGGCTTCTGAGATCTTGATATAGGTTTGAGCCTAATTTAAGAAGAGACAAATCTCAAAGTCACAAAGGAGGGGGAAACGGAGAGAAACAAATGAATCCATCAGCAATTAGAAAATCTTCGAATTAAATAGCTATCCATATAAACTGCCTGCTTCAAATATGTTTATAAATTTAGAAGTATAAGTATATTATTGAAATATAAACAAATGTATACTGGTATCAGTACTTTGGTGTCTTTTACCAAACTTTAGCTATTATCAATATTATCTAAGAAAAATTAATACAAATTAGGGATAGAAATTACATTTTATAAAGGAAGAATTAAATAAACGGCTTTGATTTCATTTATCTTCTCTTCCATCTGATTGAATTCCTTCTGGGTTTATTGAGAAATCGTTATTCTCTCTAGCTCCAGTTTTTTTCTATGGCTCCAATTACCAGCTTTGCCAAAGTAGAGATTTCAGGATTTGATCTGCCTTCCCTTCCCTTCCCTTCCCTTCCCTTCCCTTCCCTTCCCTTCCCTTCCCTTCCCTTC
>NW_010424178.1:261-26122 GCF_000710305.1 Buceros rhinoceros silvestris | reverse complement strand
TTTCCCTCCTCGTATTTTTCATTATAATATTATTATTATATTGTTATCCTACCAAGACACAGTTAATCTTTCCTTTTTTGGTCATTTACGCTGATGCGACATACGAAACGCTACTATTTTGATTTGGTCACAGTTCATATCTGTGAGACACAGGTGTGATCAGCTGCAGCACTGTGAGACAATGATGAATGGGACCTTTAGAGCTTAGCTTTACATTTCACAACACAGCAAAAGAGATAAAGGAGAGAGAAACTAAATATGTGGCATAGCACTCGTCTCTCATAAAGGAAGAACACTAAATCTATGTACAGACATTTAGCTCAGCAACCACGAGAATTCTAGAGAATACTAGGAAGCTCATAATTTAGCCACAAGGCAATTTGATATTGCCTTGAATTTGAGATTCGAGATGGGGGGAATATGTGGGTTTTGCTGTAAAACATATCACAAATGTCCCAGTGATCTCATTTTGCTGTTTACAGTCATGTTCAAGGGCTTGATTTCCTCTTCAGTGAAGAATAGTTTTCCCTAAAGATTTACAGATAAACAGAATAGGTCCTTAAAGAACAAATAATTGAAAGTTAGTAACAATCAATCACATGTACACAGACATTTTCTGGGTGGGTTCCCCAAGTTCCCATCCTAAATCTCTGGTCCAATTCTTCTTGAACCTCTTCCTACTTATAATTTTTTTTTCTTTTTCAGAAAAGTAGATTATGCAGAAATTTTGAATCTTCCTTCCCCCAACTCAATATCAAAGACTACAGAAGGACATTTAATATGAAAAGATAATGCTTGAAGTATACAAATTCTAATGGACAAACTGTGTTGCAGTGTTGTAATCCAAAATTTCAATCAAAAATCATTCTTCATACAATATTGTTAAGGCTGGTATTAAAAAAGGATTTCCTAAATACTGAATAGAGAATCAATCCAACATTTTATCGCAAAATGACATCTTAAGTAGAGCTTTCTCTAAAACACTAGGGATTTTATTTTGTATACTTTTTGTTTTCTGTTTCTTCTTAAGATATTGAAATATCATTGTACCGAACAGAGAAAAATACCTTAACTTTCAAGCTTCTTCTGAAAGTTAGATTGTATTTGTAAATGCTTCACTGAACAAAATTTTAAAAATGTAATTCAAGTACAGTAATCACGGTTAAAATACAATTTCTCATAGTTACGTCCCATCTGCTCAATACTGATAAGGAGTTCAAAAACTAAGCTATAAAAATCAATGGCACTAAATGTTTATTAATTATATAGAGACTTGCTTAGCTTACTGAGCACATTAAATAACATGAACGTATATTCCAAGGTATAGATGGAAATCTATAGAAAATTTTAGAAGATAACCTTTTAGGTATAGTTAGATTGCACAAAGGTTATAAGCTTCATACTTGTTATTTTACTTAATGTGACTCTACACTCAGAACACTGTTTCATGTAGGTAAAGCACGTAAATTCTGCCTGGGGAAAAAAAAGTCAATGCATATTAAAAGTCAATGGAGCATAGTGGGTAAAGCTGCATAAAACCTACCCTCCAACATTTTTGAAAAATTATCAGTAAATATAACACTTACATTTAATTTTCTCAGACATTATTTTTAACTCCAGTAGCATCATGAACTGATTAACCAGCCGGTGGTTCATGAGGCATCTGGGTCAGTTAGACTGGCACAAGCATGTTTCATGGTTTTTTTTCAGATCCAGCTTCACAAAAGACACTGGAGAGAGATAAACTGCATTCATGACGATTTTTTTTTTTTGACAAAGATATGCACAGCTGCAGGAAGAATCACCAACAAAACCAAAGATTACAATATTAAAAGCAAGCCACAGACTAGTGAATGTGGCAGAGTAGGAATGACTTAGAGGCTTTACAAGCACCTCACTGGGAGGTGTGTGTAGAGTTTTTATTACTGTAAATCTTGTTCTGGCTGAAGTAGGTATACTTGAGAATAAAAGCAGTCAGTACCACAGACAATTCAAAATTATAGACCATAAATTAATTTCTACCTTCAGCAGCAGAGTCAGAACTTGATCCTGCCACCACAACTGATCACATATTTCTGGGCATGTCTGTACCATAAAGTGCCACCTTTCAGAGCAGTTCTGTGAGAGGCACACTCCATCTTCTGCCTCCCTCACTTTTACTTTGCCATTTCCAAATGAACAAACCTGTGGGAGATGTGTTTTGGCACATGGAGGCTGAAAGCATGCAGATGCCTTTGCTTGTAATACAGAGGGAAGATCCTCTGGTCTCTCTTCAAACAGGGTGGGCATAGGCCATCTATCCTACTGATCTGTGCAGCTTGAGAGCAAGCAAAATTTTATCAGCACAACTATGAATAGAAAGGTTTCATTTTGTTCAAAACTTTGTTCAAAGTTTTTTCTGAACCTTTGAAAAGAAAAATTGTAAAAACCTTGTCCAAAATAACCAGTATTCTGTTCACACTGATTTAAAAAAACCTGCTGTGTTTCCTTTAATTTATGCCATTTTTTACTTTAAAACGTGCTTTTTAATAAGGTTTTTTTATGAAACGTTGCTATTTTTATGGATTAAATTCTTCTGCCGCTTATATAGGAATGAAAACCATTAGCTTTGTTTTAGAATAGCACACTTTAACCAGCGTAACTACCTACACTGCAGCAATACGGTTAGCACTATTTAATCAATGACCAAAAAAGCCTTTATGGAAGAGAAAAAATTTTAAACAAATCAACATATTGTTGTGCCTTAGAAGGCACAATTAGTCATTTATATTGTACATCTATGAAACATCAGTGATCTACTGAGATTTGCTGACTGTATGAGACATAGACTACATATCAGCCCTTATTTAAGGATGTAAAGCCACCTAACACTAGGCTAATAGTGCCTGACAAGCTGAATGTATGGTTTTTCATTTAAGCATTTATGGGAAGTACCATAATATAGGCAAACTACCTTTATATGCAAATGAACAATGTCTTTGCTATTGTTTTCACTTAAATATGAAGATCCATCTTGATTTGAAAATGTCAGCAAAACCTTTGATAAAGATTCATTTGGCTTAGTTAAGATTGTTCAATTTGCTTCTAAACTAAATTCCAAGCAACTTCCAAATTCCAGTCTTTGAACCTTAAAGTTTTTTTCATATAGGTTTACGTATTCCCCCAATTCAACCTTTTTGTTTCTTTTATAGATGTTTGTGAAAACGGCCATGCATTCATGGTAGTTTGGTAGCTATTCGCAAAAACTCTGTGAGGGAAGGATGGAGTGCAGGTGATGTAGCAAAAAAGAATGGAAGAGCAGGGTTCACGTACATAGTTTCTGCTATGTGAGCTTGTACTATATTGCAGTGTTCTCAGTAGCATATCCTTATGTGACAATTCTGATTACTTCTGATCTCAAAAAGAGTTTTACGGCTATTACTTCCTGTTCTGTAGCTAAAAAGGGATTAGACTCCTTACTTCCATCACTAAGGCAAGAACAGCGCTGTTTCAGCCATAGTGAATTCAAACTGGCTAGTATAAAATAACAAACACATTCAAGACACACAAAAAATAATAGATCTCATTGTCATTAGAGACAAAGTTTTAAGATGCTTATGCTTGGTGATCCATAGGTAAATTATACTTCAATCTGAATAGCAGGGAAACTGAAAGTGAATGCGAAATACCAGTCCCAGTGCCTCAGGTAAACTAGGGCAGATAGATTTTTGAGTACTCTGTATTCTATCCTTAACAGGGATGACAATGCATTGATACATTAAACTTGTGGAGAAGTCATATTGCTATTGTTAATACCTCAGACTCAAATCCTAGATGCTAGAAAGTCAAGAATCTGGAACACTTAAGACATTTTATTGAGAAGATGGTAACGCAGAGTAGATTGTGATTCCCCCACTACTTGAAGTGCAGGCTATAACAGCCACAGATGAAAGCCCCAACAGCATAAAGATTTTTGAGTTCCAGGGTAAAGTGCTGTTTTCAAGAGCCAATTTGACCTTCACCATTGAAAAAGAACTTCTGAAATTAGTATTTCACTTTATAGTCCCAAATCTAACTTACTAATTTTTAACTGGAAAACAAATAGAAAATGGATACTGGGCTTAGCCTGTTAAATGAGATTTAATCTGTTGACAATTTCAGATAAATGCTTAATACTTAGCATCATAAAATAGTGCAGATCCCCCCAGGCCATTTCTTCTCCAGGTTGAACAAGCCCAGCTCCCTCAGTGTCTCCTCACACAGAAAGTGTTCCAGCTTCTGATGATCTTGGTCACCTTTCCCTAAACTTGCTGCAGTTTATTGATGTCTTTCTTGTGTTGGGGGGCTAAAAGCTGGACACAGCATCTAGTTGTGGCCTAATGAGTGTTGAATAGAAGGGGATAATCACTCTCAAGCTTCAAGGTGCTGGCTGTGGTCCTATCCATACAACAGAGGACATAGCTCACCTGCTTTGCTGCAAGGGCTGACTGTGCTCGTGTTCAGGTTACTCTCTGTCAGCACTGACACACCCTTTCAGAAGAGCTGCTCCCCAGCTATGCAGTGCCCAGCCTGTATTGTTGCAAGGGGGTCTTCTGTCCTGGGTACAAGGTTTTGCATTTCTCCTTGTCCATTTTCATCAGGCCCTTGTTGACCCATTCCTGCATCCTGCATAGGTCTGTCTGGATGGCAGCTCTGTGCTTGAGGGTATTGACTGCTCTTCAGTTTGGTGTCATCTGCAAACTTGATGTCTCCATCACCTATTCTGCAGCTTCAGCTCTGGAAGTGGAGGAGTTACTCAGCTCCTGGGAGAAGTCAAAAGCCTTCAGACTTGCCCACGTTCTGAGTCTGCATTTGCCACTTGAATAAACATAGTGTAAGTCAAGGCCTGTGGCATGGCAGGGTAGTTGCTTCAGTTGTTCTCATTCTTCTTCTCATCCTCCTTGTTCCTTCCTGTGAATACATTAAGAACAGTGGGGACTCAGCATGGATGATTTGGGGTCCATTTGTTCTGAAAATACCCAAGACTTGTAGCGATAGAACAAGGGATAATGGTTTAAACTAAATGAGTGTAGATTCAGACGAAATGTAGGAAGAATTTTATTATGAGAGTATGAGAGTGGTGAAACACTGGAATAGATTGCCCAGAGAGACTGTAGATGCCCCAGGTTAGGATACTGCTGATACATTGTGCCTATCACAATGAAGGCAGTTTTCAAGCTCATAATGTGAACTGCACAGGAACAGGCAAAGTCAGAAAGCCAAATGAGATGAGGCTTATGCAGAAGAAGGTGTTGTAGGTCAAAAGTGGAAAAATAGGATAGTAGTGTGTTTCTCCAAAGCCATGTACATCTTTCTCCTGTTCACATCCTGTATGTAGTTAAAACCCTTCTGCATCCCTTAGAAAACCTTCTGGTTTCAATGATTGTGGCATACGCTTTTTTAGCGTGAATGCTAAGCATTTAAAAAGAAGGTCACTGGAAACAAAAGTGAGAAAAAGTGCCCAGCAACACTCATGTTGACTAACAGTTTGGAGACATCAAGACTCAATTGCTGATGGGATATTTGAAGCTCAAGAATAAACTTTCCCCCGATGCATTTTCTGTTCAATGTTTTGGGGTTTGTTTTTTGGGGTTTTTTTACAGGCATTTTATTCTTCCCTTTTTGTCTTCACAGCTTCTCCCTTGACCACCTTTATGGTTATGCATTTTTGTCTTGACTTTTCATTTTAGACATTCTGGAGTTTTGTTGGTCATTATTCCCACAGGTGTCCAGAAAATCCTGGACTTGTCTTTCTAAAAGTAACATTCTTAAAATATCTTTCAATTTTCTTTAAAGCTGGCTTTCCGATTGAGTTACCTCATCACTTGTGAGACAGGCTTTATGCAGTCAGCCTAGATTCACAGCAAGATTTTCTCTTGAAAGGAAAATTGATATATGGTCTGGTGTGATTTAAGTTCATATTCTCTAGCTCCATTATCATTGTCCTTCCTCTTTATTTTATTTCATAATGTAATTATGCTTATGAATAAAATACCTTAAAATTTAAAAATTACAGTTTTGTGATTTTTTCCTAAACTTTCTTTCCATGAACCCTGAAACTTAAAACAAATTTTGAAAATCTCAGAATTCCTGGTTTCCAGCCACTTTTACTGAACTTGTTAATTATGTTTAATTCTTTTAAGCATGCTTCTTTTCTTCTTGGGAAAAACATCTCTTTTTAGAGAAGCCTGGTCAGGTGCATATGTAGAATAGAGTACTTATCATAGACCTTGAAGCTTTGGGGCAGTTGGCAGAATCTCAACTTATTTCTATCATCTCAGCTGTGAGAAGAGGATTGGAATCATGAACTCTGTGGAAGCAATGCACTCTTGTTGCCTAAGACTTTGGAAATTCCTAAGTTATTTGAATATTTAAGGTATTATATAGTCTATTTTCTGCAGCTGTAGCGACTTCCTGTTAACTGTTTTGCATTACAGCGTTCTCCTACAACTGCATATATTAATGAATATATTAGTATAGTCCTGTTTACAAATAATAGCATTTAAAAATCCTAACTAGAATATTTATTTTAATTAGTCAATTTATGTTTCAATTATAAGAATATATGCTTCTTATAAATTATTTATGTATTCTTTTTCCACTCTTTTGATATGATTAGATAGAAAAATTAGATAGGAAAAAATACCATTGCAGTATTTATACTTATCTAGAGTTTTATAGAGAAAGCACTAAGATCCAGATTAAGTCTTTTAAAGGTCAGGGTAATATATAAACTCAGAAAACTTTTCGGGACTCACTTCTTCCTTTTCCTTTAAAGAACAATTGCCTCATTTAGGAATAATTGGTATTCACAAAGGAAATGCACATGTTCTGAAACCTAGTAATTTCCAATTGCCAAGATACCTAATGAGTTGTCTTAACAAGATTACCAAACATATAAAAAGAACTAATTGCACTAATTTTAATTCTGAAATCACAACTAGATGCAAAATAGGTTTTGCAGCTGGCATTTTGCTGGCAATGCAAGACGAAAATGAGGAGGTAGCTAGAGATCAAGGGATCATCCTGCTCAGTTTTCAGGAAGAGTCACTCCTTCCTCCCCAAATAGACACCAAAATTATATGCCATTGTTGCTTGAAAAGAGAAACATTTTAACGATCTGTGACATGACAAAGGATTTGCCCAACACATCCATTCTTCAGAAATGTCTGTAATTAACTGTTTCTCTTTTATTTATTCACATTGTGATCTACTATTCAAATAGCGATGGACAGGTATTGTTTCATAACATAATTTAGGGCTTATATTTTCCATCCATCTTTTTGTCTATGACCTATCACACTGTTTGCACATTCACAGGTACAAACTGCTGCTCATACTCCCCAATATTCAGTTTCAAACTCTTCTACAATTACTGATCAAAATAATAATTTAATTATTCCTATTAAATATGAAGACATCATTTTGCTGTTCTCCAAAACATTATCCTTACTTATCCACTCATTGTGCTCTCGCAGGATTTCTGCAATTAGATTCCTGCCTGTTGTATTTCCAGAGAATACTATGCACCCTGACATGAAATAATGGATTGTTTTTCTTTGCTTACCTCTGTGTTATAGTAGTTATTAAAAATCTTCCTTTTTTCAATACGATGTGTAGTTTTATTCAATAAATCAAACCACAAGAAATAGAAATATTTTTTTCCTTTGATAAATAAATAAATCACATACGTGTAAATAGACACATCTAGTTATTATATCGTCCACTAAGAGACGCAGGAAAATCACCTTAAGTTAGTAAGAGTCAGATTCCAACAACTGATGAACAGGGTTCTTCTACCATCACAAACTGACCTGTGAAATTCCCTGTGAAAGGAAGTGTTGCATGCTGGAAGTTCAAGGAGAGATAAGACAAGGTCCTGGAATCCTTGAGGATATTGAACTGTGTAGAAGAAACAAACAATTCACAAAATATCTGAGCCCAGAATAGTTAAAAAGTGGTAGACAGAAGCATCATATAGCTTTGGTTCATTTTTATGCTTTCCCACATATATGCTTATTTTTGTGGTTAAAGAAAGGCTACTGGGATAGACTGATCTTGGTGACATCCAGCATGGCCCTTTTGCTTTTCTGGTGAAGTAAGTGAAATCTTTGAGGTCTGTAAACGTTTTCACCAGTGTATTGTATGCACATCTGAAATCTTTCAAATCATTCAGGGCATGACCACAGGAGTCACAGGAAATCTAACTCAGACCTTTTACTCACAAATGAGATTTCTACTTTTCAGCCAGCTCTAAGTGCTTCTATAGTTAAGGACATATATCAATTTCACTTTCAATTGCTGTTCCAAATATGTACCAGGAGGAAATAATGTTGCAAAGGAATAACCAATAGCAAAATTTAACCTAATAATAACTTTCTTTATCTCATATTCTTATTAAAAGGTATTCCATAAGAATGATCTTAAATACTGTGGCTGTTGTGAACTGAAATGGGCAGATCGTGAGGTTCCTGCTTAATCCTTCTTCAAGCAAAACAGAATGAATTTTCATACTTCTTGACAAGATGTGTGCCATATTTTCTGTAAATACACAACACTTTTCTTCATCTAAGAATTGCAAAGCTAAAATTAATCATGTTTGTAAAAAATTTCTGTCATTTATTGCTCTGCACATCTGCTTGAGACTGCTATGTTTGACTGACAGGCTTGAGTAAAAATAGGAGAACATACACAGCTGCGAGTAAAAGGAAAAAAAGCAAACAATTAAAGACAACTAGTTTAATGTAGAAACTGCTGTTTGCTCCTCTACCTCAACGTTACATACTCTGATTCCTGGATATATCTATTTCAACAATATTTCCCATAGTCACTAGTCATTGTGATTCCTTTCTTCTCTGTTGGACTGGATGATTGTAGCGTAGGACAAAGGGGGGATGTTGCAGGAGGACCTGAATCAAACAAAATTCCCTTTGCTTTGAAAGAGTTTCTGAAAACAGACTATTTATTTCCTGATCTTTTTGAGGTAGTTAGCAGAGCTACTCTATTCTCTCTTCCTTATGTTGACATTTTTACCTTCTCTTCTTTAAATGTGGCTTGCCCATTTTATACAACACTAATCATCATGCCTAGACATTGTCTTAGCAATAAAATAATATATAACGAAGGAGAGGCAGAAGCATCAATGCTTCCATACACCCCTTTGAGGGGCCTTTCTGTACAATAGTCTTGGCAGAAGTAGGCACACAAGTACATCCATTCATGTCGGTACCCAGGAGCCTCTAAGGGATGCAGTTCTGCAGAACCGAACAGAGGTCACAAAATTTATTAGTTGGTATCTACATTTTATGATTATAGAAACCGAAGAGATATAAAAATATATACTGGACTGTTATTACAATTAAAAACTATCTCCAAGCAACACATTTGTATGACCAATACATTGGCACTGTCTTCTTCAATCATAACAAATCCGTAGGGCTATTATTTAATTTTTTTTATTAAGTGATGTTCTCAAAATATTTGTTCTTAGCTTTTGCAGAACTCCAATAAAAGAATGTCATAAAACCATAAAAATAAAGATACTGAAGAATTTCTGGAAGACAGAAAGCATTTGACTTGTCAGTCAACCTCTAGCACATAGAAGTACCATAAGCAAAAGCCCTGTGCATAATAAAATAGCATATACTCCTACAGTCCAAATGCAGGATAAAATGAGATAACACATACTCCTACAAATTCCTAGACTAAACAGCTAAGAAACAGCCAGTAAAAATAATTGTAATGCACCTCCTTGTTCTCCAGCTAGTGTATATCTCTCTGTAACACCAAAAAAAAAAAAAAAAAATTTGAAACGTGTCACCTCTTTTCTGTACTGGGAAAGGAAGTAAATGCAGACATTGTTAGCCTAGCACAAGCATGCAAAGGAGCCACTGCATACTTTTCATATGAGCTCTCCCACAGTGTACACTGTCAGATGGTTAGAGGGAGGACAGTGAGACAACAAGAGGAGCAAAGCCTTTTCAGACTGGATAGAAAGAACATTTTCTGCAAGGCTGTGAGACTGTAATTACCACGCTGCAGTACTAACAATGCTGTAAAAAGACATATTCTTCTCTCTCAGTCACTTGATGAGGACAAGTTTGGAACCACTATCTCCAGGGAAAAAAAATGGAAAAAAAAATTTAAATAAATAAAATGGAACAAATTTTTCTAAGCATGTATGGATAGGATAATTTTAAGTCATTTATAATGCTTGTGAGAAGACAAATCAAAATGTCAGCATGAGTTACTTGTAGTGTTAAAAGAAATGGTCAAAGAAAAAATCTGCCCTCTTGCATATAAAGTTTCTAATTGTTATCCTATCTTTATGTGTTTATAGGTGCAATGATGTCTTGCTAACATTTTCTGTAAAGCTTTTTAACTGTAATTAGTATGAATGTTAATTAACTGAGATATTTCTGATAAATATGGTCCTTTTTTTTTCAGTTGTTTCTTGGTATTAAGTAAATTCTTGAGTTCTAGCAACTTTTCCCAGTAACCATGTCTGCTTTGAACAGAGTAAAAATTCAGTTAGTTTTTCAACACATATTGCAGCATGGAGAGTGTAGTGGTGTGATTAGAAATGGCTTGAATGCTGCAACAAAGTATTGGACAACATTTGTTTGAATACAGTCATGAATTTCCCTTGGAGCAGGCTAGTCTTGAGTCTACCCCAAGGATTTTTTTCCCCCTAAGAAGCTGTTGGAATTAAAATACTCAAGCTGAAATCTTCTTGTGTGATATCTATCAGCTTGACTAGAAATCCAAGGGTAACTTCTAGTCCCTAGTCTGCTAACCTGAACTGAACTGCAAGTTCTGTGTCTCAAGACTGTAATAAAATAATGGATTTTGTGAATCACCTAAGACTTAAAAAACCCAGTGATTTACTGTGAATTTTAGAAGAAAAGAAACTAGTCTTGAGCATGTGAGCTTATAATGCTTTTGATATGGCTATCTTTGCTGCTGTACCAGTAACATTTGTGCACATGAATGGAAACAGGCAGGCTGTGATAAACTGAACAGGTTTATACCACACAATATTTAACAAAAAGAACACTAAGTCGTATAGCTAAGGGAGTTATACTTGAGTACAGGTTCATACTAACCATGTCATCTCTGAGTAAATTTTATTTCCCTCTTTCTCAGAAGTTTGTTTTTTGCTGTAACTTCTACAGTTTACTGCAGTAAGTTATGAATGTCTCTACCCGTTTCCATCAGCGTGCAAGTTAAACCTGTTCATGTTGCCACCACTCTGCTTATGATCTGCAACACTTTTCCCTGGGAATGGTCACAGGAGTGATTCCAGATTAGAGTCAAGATGTAGCAGTTGTGGAGACCCATATCTTTAAAAATGAATGTCTGTATGTAGAAAAGTTGTGTGGAGAAAAAGAAAGCCAAAACCAAAATACAGTGTTTGTCCTAAATAGGAAAGGGGAACCAGGGGTTTGCTCTATATTCAAGATGCTGGACCAAACCATGAATCACACAGTCATCCAGCTAAGAGATATAAAAATGTGACAGCTGCTGGAGGAGGAATGAAATGGTAATTAGTAATACAGTCTTTGTCTATGCTTCGTAACACTATCTGACCGAACATCCATTGTACTATATATTGTAAATTATCAGTAAAAGCTTACAGCACCTGTAATGCTTAAATGGAGAAAGTGATTCTCTTAAGACACCTTGACATGTTTAGATATGTGTTCTGAAGTCTTTTGGCCAAGCTTACAGTTTTGCTCTTTTTACCTAACGTATTGGGTTGGAAACTAAGCTGATCTAATTATAAATGTGTGTACAAACTACTTTTTGCAAGACACCAGGACAAAATAAAACAAAGGTTTATATCTTATGAATTACTCATAAGTGTGCAAGATGAAGTTATGGCTCTTAAAGACTAATGTTTGTAGAATATATACATATATACATATCTGTATGCATACATAGCTCTATATGGGGGTATATATTCTACATACATAATACATGTCTTCTACGTATAAATCTACATAGGTAGATAGTAAGCGTGGGTAAAGCCCTTCCCAAATCTTCGTCCGTGAAGCCAAGCCATGATGACGTATAAATCTACACAGGTAGATATATATGTGGACTGTATGTAGAATACACTTTCTGCTTTTTATTTCATTGGAAATTATGTCAATATTAACTCTTGTTAGGTTTTAATGTAATGCACAACAGAATTTACTTAAATTGTTCTAACAGATAGAAGAGAAATACTTGTTTGGTGTGACTATTTGTTGTCAACACTTTCATAGAAGCCGTGAGATCATGTGATTATTCTGCTAAAGTTCATCCAGAAGAAATTATTTTGCTACTGTTTTAGTTTGGTCCTTAAGACCTAAGCTAGAGATTATTAGGTGGACTGCAAAAGCACAAAGAAAAATAATAACAGTCCAAACCAGACATTTTTGTATGTCTCTTAGATGCCATAAGTAATATTCTGGTTCTGAATTTTAACTTGCAAGCTGGCAACAACTGGCATCTGCATTTGCATCAGGAAATTACATCCAAATCTTGTGCACAGAACTGCTTTCTCTCATTTATTTCAAACAGTGGCGCAATACATCAGTATTATATTTTTTGCTTTACAGTTATTTGAAAGAAGAAAGATCTGTTGAAGGAGAGAAGAAGGTGTTGTCTTGTGTGTGAGCAATGTTGTTTCATCACCTGACAGCCCTCCTCCTTTCAATATTGACAACTTCATAGTATTACCTTCAATATTATCCATAAAGTTATGATCAAATAATCCAGCTATCATGAATTTTATCAAACAACTCTTCTCAGAGATTCTAGTATAGCGTTCGTTTTACTATAGTAAAGAGTTCTCCTTAGTTTCCTTTAACTGATGCATACAGAAGTAAGATTCCTTTGAGAAGTTTCCTTGGCAGATGATAGAATCAAGTGGATGTGCATGCTAATGCCACATTACTCTGAGACTTCGTGAAAATGAATTAAAAAGAAAAAATCCCAATCCAAACATGTGATATTCCTATCACATTATATGTTGTCTGTTTTATTTTCATTTGTACTTTCTAAAAATTGTAGTTGCTCAACTTTTTCAGGGGAAAAAATGGTTTTGTAGCTACTTACACTGGAGAATTGTTTGCACAATGAATGATTCTAAAAAGGAAAAGGTCAGGCTCATCCTTTTCCCTAGTCAGAGGACATTCTGAAATGGACCAGAATTCTATCAATACTAATAATTAATAATAATAATAACTCTTGCTTTCAGAGACAACTTTTACTTTGGGAATGCTTTGTCACACGTGTATAGCTAATACATACACATGCGGAGTTGTATTCAGAAGAGAGAAACTCTTTCCAATTAGTAGCTTTCAGTTAAACTAATTCCACTTTTCTTCCCAGCAAGAGAGACTGATACTGTTGACCTTTGATGCGAAACAGATGTAAAACTCTCACTGTTAGTGCGTTAGAGAAAACAAAGCCAAAAGCACTAGAACACTCGTTAATGGACTGCTATATAGATTAAAAGGAGCAGGACAGAGCACTGTGAAAACTAAGGCAAAGGGAGAGAAACTGTGGATCATCTTGCTGTTTAAGACCTTTCACATTACATAGGTGAAATTAATATACTATGACTTGATCTCTTTGACTGATGCACGAGAAAAAGCCTTCAACATGCAATTGATATGAATGAACCATTTGTGAATGCTTACTTAGAGAAGGTGAACTAGTGAAGGGATAACCATGTATATCCTGCCCTTCCATTGGCAGTCTCCATCTATTTGGCAGACTGTGTTGCTTGCTGCTATTAGAATTTGATTTTCCATCAAATGTGAGTTTTCTAATTGGTGTCATGTAATAGATCTTGGTTGCTCAACCAGATGTGCAGAGGGCTCTGAAACTGGGGACACCTAAGTGACTTCAGAAATAGTATGTGAATTTTCAGAAATAGCGTGTTAAGAGTTCCTAGAGTTTTTATGAAAGGTTTTGGTTTTTTGAAACTGAAGTGCTCTTGTTCGAGACAGAAATTTTCTGAAGTGATTCTCTTCGAGCGGCAAGCAGAGAAACAGGAGTATCTTCAGTTCAATAAACTTGAAAACCAACAAGAATAAATGTTCTTTCTGTGTAGGACTCCTCTTCATTTTCACTGTAAGGTCACCTAAGGGCTTTCTCAGCAGCTTTGAGATGCCTGAGAAAGTCTTTAAGATTTTGCCTTAAAGTTCCGATCATTCCAAAAGTGAGGTGAACCTTTTATTTTTACTGTTTTTTAAATTACTTTCATCTCCTCAAAAACTCTAGTATGCAAAAAAAGCTGTTTGTGTCAAAAACTGTTGTGAGAGATTATATTAGTCAAAATCTGTTTGTGATCCTTTCTCTGTTGCATTCATTAAGCTCTTGGACGAGTATTCCCTAACTGATGAAGACTGAGCAACACTAGGGGATCTACTTTTTTCCTGTGGATTTTCCATCTGTCTTCTAGAAATACCTTGTAAACTAGAGAATAATTCCTCCACATTGTGGAAATTTACGTGTAAAAATCTGGAAACCTAAACCCCCAAATTAAGATTGAAATTTAAATCCCCAAGCAGGCACATTCCTGTTTCTAGTTATCAAAGAACAGTTATTTGCCCAAATTGAATAATAGAAAGTACATCTCTAGCTAATTTTCCTTAACTGCTGAATGTACCATTTATCTTGATTTAAAATTTCACTTTTTAGTTTTCCTTTCCATTTAACTGTAACACACTTTGACAGCTGACCAATCTTGCTCTACAAATTCCTATGCCACTGAAATCAACAGGGCATTTCTGTGCATGGAGACTTTGGCCCTATTGAAAAATGCTGAATTATACCTTTTGCAGCAAATAGTAGAGTTGCAGAGAACATGCACCATTAGTACATTTATTCAACAGAATATTACACCCCTAAAACACACTTTATATGAATATGACTTGTAGCTGCACTCAGTATTTTTTACAGCTCTGTGTATTTATCATCCATTCTGAACTATTGGAAACCTTACGGATGATCCCTGTTTGCATACATTTGCTCATTTCTTCTCATTGACTCAGAGTATGCCTGAAAATACAATCCGATCAAGGATCTCACAAGGAGTTGAAAGCTGAATAAGCAGAACTAAAACAACAAATAAGTGAAGACTATTGACTTAATATCTTTCAGAATTCAGGCCTGTCCATTTTGCCTTCAGTCTCATTGGAGAGCCCATTGCATCCACAGTGGTTACTTTAAACATTCATCAACTTAAATTCTTAGACAGTAGCAAATACCAAATGCAAAGTGAGAGACCTTCTTTGGAAATTAAGTGACCTTTTTAATGATTTCCAAAATCCTATAACTGTTTGTCTAAGTTCCACTAGCCCCACTTGTTTGGAGAGATGGTCTTTTATTTTTCCACCCATTTTTTAAAAAAAGGAGCCGTAGTAGAGAAAGTCCATGATTTGGGGTTCATGTAAGCTTTTACTAGAAATTTTACAACACACTAAAAAAGTATGTCAACATAATAAAGCCTAAGGACTGGAACTGATATCAGTGCCCAAAAGACTGAGACTGTAGATGTTTTTCTTAGAGCCTGTCACTGTCACCTAGTGAATGGATTCACCTGATGGCAGAACACTGCTGTCTTGTCATTTCCTCATCTCACCATGGACTCCAGCGAGTCCCGAAATGGCCGAGTTTCTCGGTCTCAGGCATACAACAGGGCAAATGCTGCTGCTCTCCTGGCTGTTGCCCTTATCTTTAAAATAATTCTGTCTGTAGATTTACTGTAATACTATTCTGGTTAATTCTCTGCAGAAGCTTGTAGGTGGGCTGGTTGTATCCCACCTTTCCTGTCAGAAACTTCTCCCAAATGGGCAGGTTTTTTGTTTCTTTTCATATTCTGCTGTTTTTGTCCTACTCAGCCCTTCCATCCCCAAGTAATGGGAAAATGTTGATGATGAACACTTAAAAAAAACAAATATATAAATGGTTCTGTCATTTTCTCAAGTTAAAACTGTTCTTTTCCTCCCTACTGGCTGAACCACCACACTTATTAACAATGTCAAGCAGCTCAGTCTACTACAAATTGCACTGTGCCTGGTGAGTCATGCAAACTAATGCTTAGAAACCCATATCTTTGTTTTATTCTCTTACAATATACAGAATTATAAAAACAAACAATTTGGCATAAGGAACTGCCAGCCTCAGCCTACATTTCCAGCAGACTATATAATTAAAATAACTAGTGCAAAAATATGTCTCCAGAACAATATTTGCGTAGTTGAAGCAATTAATATGAAAAGGTCCCATACTGATGAAAATAATATTAAAGGATTTAATACCCCGGGCTTTATTAAGCCAATCTTTCCCTTCTTCTTCCAAAAATCTCTTTCAGTGTGCCAAATTCTTTCTTTCTCTTTACAAGAGCTTCTACTTTATGTAATAAAAATTTCTTTTCAGCCAGTGCTGTCCTCAGGGACAGGGCTGTTTTTTCCCTTTTCAGAGTGTGCCACACTGCTTTCTATTACTATAGTATTATACACAATTCCTAGGAAGTTTTCAGTGTTAGTACAAAAACTCTACATGCATCTTTACAGACTTTTCTTGCAAATGCAGTTTGCCTTATCCTGCCTTACAGCATGGAAAATCATAAAATATTTGGAGACTAAAAGATGTATGCTTTTTTCTTCAAATTTTTCGTGTCTTAATTATTTAGCATTGCCATTGGGCCAATGGAAACTGTACAACATGCATTCATTTTAAAACCAAAATATTAGGTTTATAATTTCTACTGGTTCTAAGGTTTGAGCTTTTTGTTCATCAAAGATAGGATAAAGAAAGGCTAGGGAAGAATACTACAGGGTATTCTGTATCTGTCCCCCTTTATGCCTCTGGATACTACCTTTCGGTTACAGGCCGAAGGGAGGTCCAAGATCATATCATTGTTGCTGTCTAGCAAAGTACCTTGACATGACTGCGAGTATGATGAGATGTAAGATTTACTCTGTTCCTCTGTTTAAAAGTCATTGATCAAAAGGAATGCTCAGGTTTATAATCTTTGTGCAAGGCTTAACAGCCGAGTTTTCCTAGTCGCACAGTAAAAGGGCATATCAAGTGTTTCATTTCATTTCAGAATGAGCAGGATAAAACCCTCACTATAACTTGACACCTCCCCCCGCAGCTGGCTTGCCACAGATAAGCTAGTCCCTGACATACCCTATTTATACTTGTTTGACCTGAAGCTGTTCTTACCTGTACAAGTGTAAGACACAGGTCATGTCACAGAAATTAAGCTAGCATAAAGCAGCCCAGGGACAGGTCTCTGCAAGGCATCTGAAGCTGAGAAAGAAGAATTAGAAGCTTGGGGTATTTTCCCCTCACTCTTCAACTAGGTGTTTAGTTCTTCATAAGCTTTATTTCTTATTTTTTTAATTAACTAGCAATCTGAAGCAGAAAAGTTAATGACCCCACAAACCAGAACAAAATTAAGGATTTTTGAAATAATAAGTGATGTAAATGTCATGGAACTTTATGTTTCATTGCCAGAGATTATGTTAGAAAAGAAAGCCAGCATTGCAGCTATTAAAAATTCATTTTGCCAATATAACTGAACATACTTACCTTCACCTGAGCACTCACGTTCAGTCTTTACTGGAATCTGCATATCTGTGTGCACACTGCAGAAAGGCGAATTGCTCTGTTTTGCTTCCTTTTCCCCAGGATGCGGTTGTGTGCAATACAGTATGTAACAGGCTTGTCTTAATCAGTTACCTTGCCAGTTAGCACTGTGACCTTTAAAGATTCCCTTGGTGCTTTTTGTGAGAGGCAGACGTCAGTATCTTTGGTTAACTATGCTATATGATTTTTCCTTGGAAGACAGATAAACCATATAAACAGCTCTTCAGAGAGAATATAGCTGTTAGTTAAGATCTCATCATTTTTGTTGTCAAACCCCACAGCATATGTCAATAATGGTTAGGTTGCCTTAGGTGCTGAAAACCATTCTGACTTAGGATTTATTAGAAGTTAAAAAATAAAATCTACCTCTAAGCTGAGAAACTTTTTGAAAAAGTAAAAAATTACTTTGAATATAGAATAAAAATGTATAAACATGCTCAGTTCTAATAAGACACTACCATCTTGTTTCTACAAAGCATTTAGTTTTGCAAAGCAAATGTGATTGTAAGTGCTGGGGTCTACTTCCCATGAATCATATGAATAAATAAAATTATTTAAAATATAATTAAGGAACAACAGTGAAGGAAACAATAAAATGTCAAATTTTTATTATTTTGCCTCATTACTATAACACAGATTTTAGCATCTTCAGTAGCATACACTGAACTATCAGTGACTATATTAAAGAGCTATTTCACTGCTATATTAAAGGTTTGGAATTATCAATTATAATACACAAAGATCAGATTCCCTGAGTTTTCAGGAATCACCTGTTTTAATTAAAATAGTTAAAACCAATAGATTTTAATGACTAGTTAATAAACTGTGTAATAAAGTTATTTCTTAGATGTGTCTAAATCAGAAATCCTGCATGTGGAACCACCTTCTTTCTAGTGAAGTTAAAATCCTAGAGCTTTGTAGAGCTTTTCAAAATAGAATTCAACACTGAGCATCTTATAGAATTTGCAAATCTCATGGCTATAGTGGGTGGCAGGGAGAACGATATTCTGCACATGCAGCGATATAGTTTATGCTGCAGGGCTCCTAGTGCCCATGGGAAGACAAGATCTTTTGCACCTCAGTGCAAAAGGTCTGTACTGGGAACTCACAGGTTCTCCCAAAATCAGGTCTTCACATTTGTGCCTGTCCGGTGGGAGATTCCAAAGGCACCGTTTGGGTTTTTACGTAACCAAATGACTTGCCAGCAGTCAGTTCCTGCACTCCAGGCAAATATATAGGTCACTCCAAAAGTGCTGCCTTCTCATTATTTCCATGGAACCTACAACAGACACAAAGAACAGAATAACTCTGTTTAATAGAGCAAATTCTCAGCTACAAAACTCTATTTTTTGACACAGGCCCCACCACTGGCTCTACATTTTCCCCAGTGATGAACAAGAGCCTGAGTGCCGTGGTCATAACAATCTGCCGCAGTGGAGGGGACCCACCATCACTGTCACCACTGCTGGGACGCGTCACCCGCCATCTCACTGTGCTGACACCCACTGTTTGGTCTCCATATACGTTCAGCAGCGCTGATGTCAATTTGTGCAATTTTTTCCTCATGGAGGAATTCAGTTCCACCCCTTTTCTTCATGCTCGCTCCATCTTGGACGTAATTTTGTCAGATGGCCTCTCTGCTGCAGTCTGTCACAAAGCAACAAAATCTAATGGAATATTGGTGGGAAGGTTCAGCCTCTGCTGTCGTAACACCAACATCCACCTCTGACATCGTGGTCCAACACAATAAAATAGGAGGCATTACGTTCAGAGTGGCCCTTGTAGATGTCTGTTATCACAATGCAGGATCAAGGCAATTAGTTTTTCATTTTTCCAACATAGAGTTAATGAGTCACAGTCACAGCATTTCTAAACCAGTGTCTCACTGAACACCTTTTAAGGTCAAAGATCTAATTTGCAGTCTACTCACAAGCACTTCATCTCCTTGGAATTTCTGTGGTGTGTGGCTACCCAGCCAATTCACTACGTATGTGTATATGTGCAAGCTGGGGAGTCTGTCTGGGGCTTCGCCAGAACTGGGAAAACTATTTCTGAGGGGGTCATAGTGTACAATGTCTGCGAGCTGGATAGTAGCAGTGGTAGTGTTGAACCTTTAGGCTACTCTATGAGTTTTCCTGACCTGAATGATCAGTCTTTTCTGGACACATTTTTCATGCCTGCTCCGCTGAAAGAAGATACTGAAGACTCCTGGTAGCTGGAGAGTCCTGCTAGAAGTCCTGTTTAAAGGATATTCTGTTTGTTAGGCTTAAGATGTGGGCCAAAAAGAGGTCATACTGGTTCAGGGTGCCACTTCTAGTACTTAGAATCCTTTTGAGGTAAAATAATGTCAGTTCTCAGTGTCATGTCTCAATCTTATGCACCCCTGTATCCCCTTCACGGCCAGAGAGCCGTGGAGAGTTCAGTGTGGAAACTGACTGCTTGGAAACGTACCTAAACGGAGACAAGTCCTATTTTTTCTTTTCAACTAAATCAAACTATGACTGCCCTGCCAATGCTGTATTGTGGATGGAGTACTTAAGAACTCATATGTTCTGTTTTTCAAAGATAAAGCACCAAATAAAATTTGTCATTTTATCATTTAATCCTTTTGTGCACAGGTTTTTTTAAAGAGAGATTTTCTGAAACATAATTTGGATTGAGGTAATGATTAGTGTTCTTCAGTATTGCTGATAAAATACAGTAAACTCAATGTTTTAGACAAGATGATCAGTGTATTTTTTGTAGACAGCAAAGACAATCCATCACAGTGATTCAATAGCCGTCAGTGTTTTAAATTCAGCTACTTTACCCTTTGTGAATAGGTGTTTTGCATAATGTTCTTTCACTTTCTTTTAACCATTCTAAGTGACCATTTGTCTTCCAAGTGTCCTGTCAGGTACAATGAAGATACTTCTTTTTATGCAGTGTTATAGAAAAATCATTATATAGAGATATAAATGGAACTTCAAGTAAATAACTTTAATGCTGTGACATTCAGATCACAAGATCTGAAACTCAAAGCTGAAACTTGGAGCCAATCACCTATCCATACCAACATGAAGGGAAAAAGTGCAGTGACTGAAGGAATCTGTGCCAGCCTAAAGGCTGGCTACCTGCCTTTTGCTAGCTGTACTAACAGTAACAGTAACTTAGCAAGCAGTATTTTAAGCTTTGATTTTTTAATAATTTTTTTATTGGAAAAATTTTCTATGTTACTTTAAAGGCAGAGAGAGAAAGGAAAAAGTTTTTTAGTCATGTCAGTAAATACTGATCACAGGAAAAGCTTGCTATGAACCTTTCTATTGACTGAGCTGCATGCAATACTGTTTTAGGAAGCACGTCCCATTGTTCTCTAGATTGCTATACAAGATTCTTGGTAATGAAGGTCCAACCCACCTATTTTTATGTTAAAATATCGTGGAAATGCTAGTTGGAACAAAAATAAATCTGCAAGGAGACCTCTAAAATGAACATGTAATGGATATGTTTTTCATTGTACTTCAGGGGAACTTCCAATACATTCCAATGAGCCACATATCCATATCGTGAATACAATCTTGGGGGAAAGTGAGTAATATCGTTTGGAGACAATCAATACTCTTTAGTGCTTTTGGATCCCTGGCAGTGAAGTCATATTTTGTGAGAGACTCATAACGACTTTGACTGTCTTGGGAACCTAGTAATATTAATTCCTGTTGGTGTACCTCCACATAGAGGCACTGCATTAGGAGGCAATATGAGAACTGGCAATGGATAATGCTTGCCAGTAAAGTAGACAGGGTCTACTTTCACCTGTAGTTCATGGACAAACGATCATCTCATGTGATTGAATAGAACCATGCTATTCAGAAATTGTACAGAGATCTGCTTTGTTCATTGCTTGAGTTGCACCTGATTACATCTCACAGTATGAAGCTCAGCAAAAAAGAACTAGTTTCAGCAGTACATTCAAAGCACCAGTTCCGAAAAAAAAAAGTTAATTGAAATTATATTTTATTTTCTAAAATATTTCCTATGGAAATGCATGTACATAGGCTTTTGGTAGTATTTTAATGGGCAGTAATTCTATCCATATAGGACAAGGTGAACAAAACATGCACTGCAGACAAATCATAAAACAATTTAAATAATAAAAACATTTACTGCTATTTGATTTCTAGAGAAGGGAGAAATTCAGTGGGATTATATTGAAGATAAATGTCAAAATCAGCCAAACAAATTACCTTAATGAATAATGCAGCCAGCTCTGTTTTAAACACATGGCGGATCATTTAAAAGAGGTCTGTCTACTCATGTGCTTGTGTTTATTCATTTATATTTGTGTCTCTTTATGTTAGCAGGTTTTGTAATGCTTCATGGAACACTGAAGAGAATGAAACAGTGAAAACTTGTCTTCTCTTGAAAAGATCAGTTCCTCAATGATGTAAATACAGTTAGAAGATCAAATATTATATTGGTTTTGCCTGTAAATGTCTCCAGATTGTTAAAAGTAGGGGGGAAAAAAAAGCAGAAAAACAAGTATTGAAATATTCCATCCTGACATGCACAGTTCTGAGCAATGGGTAATGTGGAGATGTGGCTTTTGTGATTAAAGTTTTGGTAAATCTTTATAGTGCCATATCTGCCTGTTCCTGTAGATTAATTTAACTCTTTTAATATACTTGCATTTCAGCTATGGCAACAATAATAAACGAAGATTACTTCTACAAAAAATCATTGCAACATTAGAGTCGAATGTGTAAGAAAGAAGGGGGTTTTTTTTCCATGCAAAAGTCTTTACTCACATTAAACAATGTTGATAATTATATGTACGTGATCACTTTTTACTTTTTCCGTTGTTTTCAGTATTCAGTAGGCACTGAATCTGGCTCATCACAACCTGAGCACAAATTACACGTGTGCAGTTCCGAAGAGTTCACATCCAAACTTGCAGCTGAGGGAGATTTTTGTGTTGCTTGATAGGAAATCTTTGGAAAATAAGTTTTGTAATTAAAGTGCTGACACAACTATAACTGTAGAGGCATAAACTGTGGCTATAAATAGTGCAGTAACTGCAGTGGCAGATTTGTCAAGTGGTTTGTAGAGGATAGCTAGGCTGTGGCAGCTGAATTATATTGAGGTCTGCTCATCAATTCCTTTTTGATCTTATTGTTAAACCTTCTCTGCTTCAGCAAGAGCTAACAGTAGTTTTAAGTCCTAGCATGGAGGCATTGCTTGAAATGGACACTCTCAACTTAACTAAAACATGCTTCTGAATTTCAGGAAAAGAACAAAGAATACCTGACAGACCTTGGCCTTAACTTTTAAAATTACACTGTAGCTAATTATACTCAGTGGTACTTAGAGACATACAGGACCTGGAAAGGGGAGTGAGTTCACTAGAGTGTTTACAAAATTCAGCATCAGTAGTAAGAAATAATGTAGGCATTAGCCAGAGTTACTGTTACTGGAGGTTAATCTGGGACAACTAGTGTACTGCGTAAGCTTTCATTATTTAAACTTCTCATGAGGAAACCAAAAAGCATATGTTAATACATTAAAAATAGCATTAAGCACATGCTCTGAGGTCAAGATATGCTGTTTGACATTGGTTATATGTTATACAAGAAGAGGTATTTTTTTTAGGACTATTTCTCCTTTAGTTTTCAAATCATACCTGTGATCCTTTGTCATGAATCATTTTGTGAGAGAAATCCAATCACTTTCTCTGTTTCTAGCTAAAATTTATTAAGGGTCCAGTGATGTAATGGTGGTCTATGATAGTGTACTTCCTCATACCCAGACGATGCAACACTAAATTCACTTTAGAACCAAATTTACCTTGCTATGCTGTCTGACTACCCTTTCATCCTACCTACCATTTTCCTTTGTATTACAGACATTAGTAGGAGGGGTTTCATCGGCTATGTCTATGCTACCAAACTAGGTAAGGTCAATGTACAGGCTTGAGCACCAGTGCCGGATCATCTGTACTCTTTAACTGTTAAAACACAACTTGGTTGCATTGTGGCCATCTGTCAGTGCCTGGGTATAACTTGAGACAAAAACAGTATCTAAAAAGCCATCCAAACTTATGGGGATGGGAATTAAGCCATGAAGGTCTGCCATGTCATTGGCCTTAAGTTGCAGGAACAGATAATATTTTACCTAAAGGAGAGACAGCTTTCTCTAGGGGAAAATACATCAGGATTCAAGTATGGATACAGAATTCAATTAAATATCTGTTTCTAGGTCAGTTCATGACACTCATTTAATAATTCATTAAACTGTTGTACATACATGGATGATCCCATCTACACAGGAAGATACGAGAAACTCAAGATTCAGTTCTACGTGCTTCTAGGTAAGATTCAGACAGATTTCCTTGCAAACAATAGTCTAAATTTAATATCTGGGTTACTTGATGGACACTGTTAAAATTGGAATTAAATTTAATCTGCTGCACTGGACCAAAGTGAATTCAGTTGTGTTCATTTGCATGATTCAGTTGTGATTCATTTGCACTGAAGGTACTATTCTGGCCACTGATTGCATGTACGTGACATGGATTACCTAAGCATAGTGATTAATCTCTTACTAGATAAAGAAACTGGTATTTTAGTGCTGTGCACCCACGTAGTTATGTATTGAAATAGGAAAGACACTGGAGGGAAAACATGATTTTTTCAAGGCAGTGAATATGATTGTTGCAAAAAAAAAATAATATGTCAGGTAACTTATAGTACTTGGACTTTAACCCAAAAGAGTTTTAAATGCAGCATGAACTGTTCTTGTGGTTTCAAGTAATCGTTGCTATGGGTGACCCAGAAACAAAACCACTCATGGCATTGTAATTTAAAACTAAACAGCTGGCAAAATATTTCCTTTCAAGCCTGTTGTCTCAGAAGTAAATGAAAAGGTCAGGAGACTTTCTATTTTCTTCTGAGACAACATGGACTGCTTGAACTAGGGAACATATTAATGTTTTCACTACAGCTTTCTATTACGTGTCAGGAACTCCATTCCAGGGTATCACACTGAAGGTGATGAAAAAAGACAGATGATAGAATGGAATGGTTCAACCTAACACAAAATAATCAACCATCGATATATTTCCACTTTACATTATATCAGGAGTCCTGATTGCATTCTATAGGTGATGATATTTCACCTAAAAATAACAGCTGCTGCCAAGTACCTGGCTGTCCACACAGTTATGGTTCAAAATGCTAAGGATTTGCATGTGATAGTATAAACCAGTCATAGCAAATTGCCATTTTTTCTGTTGAAATAAAAAATGGTAACCTTGTCCAGACACACACAATTTGTGACTAAGATTTACCAATAGCTACAGATTTAGAGTGAAGGAAAGTGAAGGTGTCAAAAATGTTTCTTGTTTTAGCAGAAACTCTTGTGAGAAGCAATACAGTCTCACCAGCAGCATCCTGAATAAAGAAAAGTTTAACAAACAGCGATGTCCTTTATGGTCATCCCCAACACAGGACACAGTTTTGGAGGAACTGTGAGGGAGAATTATATTTGCATCTGTCAAAGGTTAAGTCTAGATTGGCCACTAGATGAATGACAGATGCTCTCTATTAACCCCTCTCCCTTCCTAAAGGGGAAAAGAAAGGGAATGAGCGAGAGAGACTTATGGATTGGAAAAGAAAACTGAAACTACTTTAATGAAAATCATTATAATAAAATGATATATGTACAAATATATATAAGCCCAATACCAAACTCCCATGACAGCAACCATGTCACCATCACCACTGATGCTGCAGAGCAGACACTGGGGAAGGCCCAGGCTGGGCTCTGCAGAAGGCAGGAACCGGATTCAGGAGCTGGATTCTGGAACTGGATTCAGGAATGCATGGACTGGGATCGAAGGCAGAACAGAGAGTCCTCCTTGCGTGCCAGCCATTGAAGAAGAGAGCTTGAGCCCTGTGATCCCTCAGCTTTACACCGAATGTGACATATCTGGAATGGAACACCTTGTTGGTCAGTTTAGGGTCACCTGTCCTGTCCGCTCCTCCCTGCAGGTGAGACCTCTCGCTTTACGGCACTACAACATGGTACAAAGGATTTAGCAGTGACCTTGGTCTGCACAGGGTCAAGTACAAGCCAGAGCCTTTCTGCACACCAACCCCTGGCAGTAACTGTCAACATCAAGCGTTACCACTGCTAGAAGCAGACACTGTCTGCA
>NW_010424178.1:0-219 GCF_000710305.1 Buceros rhinoceros silvestris | reverse complement strand
TGCACACCAACCCCGGGCAGTAACTGTCAACATCAAGCGTTACCACTGCTAGAAGCAGACACTGTCTGCAAAGATATGCCGTTAACTTCAGTCACTTAGAAGAGACTGAGCTGGAAAACGTGTCATGAAAAGGGAGGCCAGGAAGATATATGGAGCCGGCTATTTAAATTCCTGACCTGGAAGGGGGTGGGTTTCTAAACCCTTTATAGTTTGTCCAGC
>NW_010424177.1:20688-28329 GCF_000710305.1 Buceros rhinoceros silvestris | reverse complement strand
ATGCCCCCCTTCTCAAACCGCGACATGTATGCAGGTGCAAAGAGTTCTATTTACCTGCCAATTTACTAAAATCTCTGACTAAAATCTAAGTAAAAGGGAGTACTTCGTCAGAAAGGTGCATTAGCTGAGCCTATGGAAAGACCTCTCTTCCTCACAATATTGTCATGGCCATCACTACCAGTTCACAAAGAACTGAAGGGCAAAAAAATTAACAAGATTCTTATCTGGCTTTTCGTCTTGACATCTTTTGAGTACAAACCCCAGTATTAGGTGTAGTCATTTCAGCAACAAAAGTTTTAGAATTCCCAGTGGATTAAACTGTTGTATGCTACTGTACATCAGAAGAGTAAGATGTGCCTCTTCCTGTAGCTCTTGTAGCATCAGGAACATGAAATCCTTCCAAATTTCAAAGTCAGCAGTCAGTTAGATTCAATACACCAGCAAAGCATATAACCATCATCATCGACATCCTATTCCCGCTATCATTTCAGAGGACCGGTATTCCGTGATGGCTTCTCTGTTCAGACAATTACTTTATTTTCTTGTGACATACCTATGATACTTTTCTTAACAGATTAAATGTATCTCTCCTTATGGAACAGAGAGCATTTAATAGTTCAGTGTTCTTTAAAAGTTAAATACTTCAATTAAGTGTAATCCAAGGCTTCCTTTTACTCACTAGAATGGTTTTTCATCCAGATCTTTAACAAGACAAGCTGGTAGAAAATGTACCCTTTGTAAATGTGAATGGAAGATGTTACAAATCAGAAGCCAGAAAGTAGCAGAATGCAAAGATGTGCCACTCAGCATCCTGGTGACCTACTTTTATTGTAGCAGTCCCATTTTTGAAGATATGTCACCATTTTTTTTTAGGAAAGCTGCTCAATGAGGTGTCAGCAAACATGTTGCTTATCATTAAAAATGTTCCTTGATGACTGCAACTAATTGTCTGTATGACTGACAATCCTAGTCAACGAGCTCTCACAGTAATGTGCAGCATCACACTCCTAAGGGAACAAATACTGTTTCTACAACAGAAATACGTGAGACTGAGCAAGATGCCCATCTACATTAAAGGAGCTCTTTTTTTACGGATTCTAAAACTGTAAGAACTGGAGAGACACATGTCTTCAGATGGCCAATGAGAGAGTTGCTTGGGACTTTGTCTTTTTGGTAGAGGCATGTTTCAATAACTTTTTCAGTGCATTCCTTATAAAAATGTTCTATGTATTACCTCATTATCTGTTGTGATAAAAACCGAATTTTTCAGAGCCTGTGAACTTTAAGGCACGTCTCAAACAAGCAGAACATCATTACCCTACTTATAAACAAGGCACAGCCACATTCCATCCCTGAACAGTTTGTTCATACACACGGAAATATCATAGAACTAAATCTTAGAGAAAATTTTGTGATGACTGTTAAGTTGCAAACCACTTGGTAAAGGGATTATGAGCTGACTCAGAAGTTATTTACTGAGGACATTAGGTGAAACAAACATCAATAATATACCTTCAGGAGCATTTTGAAACTAAAGCCTAAACTGAAAGCACTGGTGTTTCCGAATTTCTTTTGGTAGCTTTTTTGAGGGAATGAGAATTAAATAATTAAAATTATCTTAAAAGTTAAAGTATTATGTGGCTTATTTACTGACAATATTTCAATATATTTTATTTGTGATTAACACTACAAGCCAAACTTTAGTTCATAAGCAAGCCAGACAACAAAACCCAAAAGTAACCTTGAACAAATTGCAGGGCTGTATATTACTAGGCATGTATTTTTACACTAAAGGCTAAAGCTAACTGTTTAGAAAAAAAATGTTTAGAAAACACAATGAAAAATGAACAATACTTACAACCATACCGTTTAGGGACACCCAGCAATCTGGTGGGAAATCCTGTAGTAATGGTACTAAAAACTGCAGACAACCATCCCAGTGGCACAGCAGCAGCATCATTCCAATCAGATTAAAGATTCTCACTACAGCACTGGCCAGATCGTATGTCATGTGGAAAATCTGTGGGCAAAAATTACAGGTGATATATGTGATGCAAAACAGAAATGCAAATCATTTAATTCTCTTTTGGCAGGTTAAAGGCAAAGAAATACCATCCTGAACTTCTAAAAAAAGATTATATTTCTCAGCAAGAACCATTAATTTGGGTACATTAATCAGGGCAGGGAGCTGGGCTGACACACCTGAGTCATGGCTGCATGCTAGTGTTATATAAGCTGCTGAAAAGGAAATAACCAACTACAGTGTTTTCTTAAAGCCTAGAATTCCTTTCAGTTAAAGTGAGTCTCACAAATTATAAAGCTTGGTAAAAGTAAGATCATTACTTCTCTGTAAACTTGGTGCCTAAATAGTCGCAAATTTAATGACCCATTCAGACAAGATTCAACTTCCCATTTCTTACCTTCTTAAAAGCACCAAAATCTGAGTGAAGAAACAATATAAGTAATTTTACATCTTTTTAGACTTCTATTTCTCTATTATTAATCCAATTTGCACATATCAGGTCACCAAGCAAAATGACAAAAAAGTAGTTCATTGCTTGTAAGCGATAGCATTTTTTTCCCAAAATACTAAGAATTCTGTGGCTACTACATTTGTAGCAGCTAAGTTTGTACTAAACAAATATGATCATTTGGATTTCAATATATTCCTCCATTCTTAGACAGAAAATATTTGCATCCAGAAAGTGTCTTACAGCAAATCTGCAATCTTACAGCAAATACACATATACTCTTAGAAAACAGCACAGACATTTTCAGGTTTGCCATGGGCAAATTAGTTATACAGAATTAGCAAGAACGACAGCAGTCAGCTGCTAATACTATGGAGAAGATCACTGTATTTAGCACTTTTATTTATTTTAGCTTTATCAGTTTTAAAGTACTTCTTTACTACAGATATTCTTTATCCATTACACAATTCAATCAACTCAAATGTAAATACGTTACATTTTAATATGCATAATTATCACTGTGAAGGAGTTCCACTTAGAAGATAAGGAACATGCAGTTCCTCCCAATTTTAAGTAGAAAATATTATTTAAATGTACAGGTAGACATAGAAATCAGAGGCTTTAGTGCTGAAAAAATCAGATTTCTAGAGATATACAGGCATATAGACACATGACATTTGCATTTGTAAGAAAGAGGGAATGTCTGTATCCTAATTTTTACATCTCTAAACTAAAAGAAGAGATTAATCACCCACACTGTAAATAAGTGTGGGTAGTGCATACTTGCATGTGCAAGTATGAAGAGTGTGTTATGGTGTCTTTCAACATAATTTTCTGTTAGTGAAAGCTTGAAAATGATGGTCTATGTTTTCAGTCCCAAAATGCAAAATCTGCATAGTAGAAACACCTCAGACATTACCTTACATGCAAAACATTTTTTCAGTTCAGGCCATTTTAAAAGAATATATTCCAAATTCCAGTTTGAGAGACATTCTAACACTATTCAAAGTGTCATGTCTTATCCAAATACCAAGTATCTCCTGTCAACATTGAGGAAATGACATTAGTATTTAGGAGATGCTGTAAATGGAAATAAACAGAGAAGTGTCACCATTACACAACTGCCTTGTTTAGAATGTATCTACATTACAGCTATTTCAATACCTACAGTTTTAATAGCATGATATGAACCAAGAGACTAGATGTGTGAACTGAAATAATTTTACTTTAAAGATCTGGGAAAAATAGCAAGGATTACTATTGTTCTGGAACTCTAACACTCATACACGTTACACTTCGTCCATGTGGTGATTTTACTACAACCTCAAAATGCAGATGGACTCCTGATCACACGAAAAGTTCCAGATCAACCAGTTTGTCAGATAAATCGGTCTGAAACATTGGACAGAAACAGTACGTACTATACACAGAGATTACAACTTCCCCAGGAATTTTCTATTGTTTCAGAAAAGCAAGTTATCACATCTCTACACTATGGCACAACAAAAATCAAAGTTGACACACGCACTCTTTTCAAACTACCTCAAGCTTCCCATTAGGCTTTACTGTAACAGATCAGATTTTCAGACTATTTCACTGTGTTGGATTTTGAGTGTTTTTTTCAAATGTCTCACAAATATGACAATGAGGGCCAAAGTGAGCACAAATATCTCAAGTCCTATACTTAGAAAGAGAACCTTTCTGAAAACATGCACCTAGGTGTATGCGATAAACAGGAAGATCTGGCTGTCCAAGACTCTCCAGAGTCCAAAAAACAGCACTTGCAAATACATACCCAAGGCTTCTGAATTCTTACATTGCTTCTGCACTTATGGGCATAGGCACTGTGACAGATTGTGCATGTATCCTGGGATCTCAGCTGCATAAAAATAGTAATTCTATGGCTCTTTGACTTAGATGGAGCCCATTTGGGGGCATCATTTCAAATTACAGAAGTGTTCTGCAAAGCTCATAATTTGCCATAGAATTTCGAAGAGTTTAGAGCATCTTGTGCTGGTATATTTTCATTTCAAATTTTAAAATTATATAATTGGGCAACGTGCACAGAAAAAAAAAAAAGGCAAGTGGATAGATTTGACAAGGGATTTATTTCAGCATTTCCAAGATCTTGCCTAGTTCTTACGGCTATATCGCTCCCTATCTACCCTATAAGACTCACTCAGGGCTTCTCAAATGAAGCAGAAGAACCAGGACACAGAAAGAGATAGTACAAAGGGATACTAAAATTCAAACCAAACAGCTGGAGCAGTGATTTCAAACTAAAGCACCTTGCTGAAGCGAAGAGGTCCGCCATTAGGTTCGGGCTCAGCAAGGAATAGTCTATCTTGCCATAGTGGTGCAACTGTGTAACTACTGTTTTCCTTCAAAGCCTCTTCATTAGTACTGTGCCTCCACAGAAGTGGTCATATACTGCAAGAACCATATTTCATGTTGGGTATTTCATGTAAAACGAAGTCCAAAACCAAAAGAAATGGCTGCAACAGTCCATGTATGACTTGGAAACCTTCCATCATTTCTGAAACATTTAACTCCAGAAATAGCTCCAGTGCACCTTAGCATTCAGGGCCAGGGTTATTAAAAATGCATGAATATTATCTGGATATTATCCGGCATGCTTCACATGGTGACATTGTATCAGCATTTCAACTACAGTATGCTTTTATCACTCATCTTTTCCTTATATAGTCTAATATTTGTAGCCTATTCCAGTAACTGTGATAACTGTATTAAAGAAAATAAATTTGTAAGAACAATCTTAAGGACATGTTGAAAAAACCTTTTAAACACCTCTGCATATTTTCTCTCCAGCAAATAAAAGCTGAGGTGTTACACTGTAAGTAAGCAATAATATTTGTTCATGGTACTGTACTGGCATATTTACATTGGGGGAGGGGGGAGCGGGGGGACGGAGGAAATGTGTGGGATAGCCAAACTATCCTGTGGACTGAAGTCATATATACCGTGTTTAATATTTTATGGCTTTTTCCAGCCAGGAGCCGATTGTGATACATTGAAATTAGAGCAGGAAGAGAAGTCACACTTCTATAGCATTTTCTTTTGTAACCTAAAAATACAGTTCTTGTATTAATGAACTAAACCTTATTAAAACTCCCGGGCGAAGTGTGTGAAGTGTAGTTTGTTACGAGAGGAACCAGAGGATAGAAAGGTAACGCCACTCATTTCAGCATATGGTGGCTTGCCTGTAGAATGGTCCTCCAGTGGAATAGGGAGAAACACAGGAAGACCACAAAGGATTTACCATGATTTTGCAGTACAGATGCGCAGTCAAATCCCTCTGTTTGAATAGATGTCTTATCAAGATAATATTCACAACAAAAATAATGCAAACACTTGCACGCAACTAAAGTTAGGCTCCTAAACCTACTCAGGTAGTTAAACATAAATAGCCTGCTTAGTAATAAGTGCTTAAAATTCACAAATGCCATGTAAATAAGGAATCGCAACTTTAAAAGAGATTTGAAAATCTGGCCACTTTATTTAGACTCCTTATTTCATACCTAAATATTCAGCTTAACCAGCAAGACATGCAAATTTTCCACAAAACATTTCAAAAAAATTACTAGTTACATGAGATCACTTAAACAGAAAAAAAAAATTGCTTGAGAACTCTTTCCACATTTTTATTTTACATAATAGAAAAGAGTTAATAGGTATCTTTCTTTTTTGCTTACTAGTTTCATTTTTGGTATTAGTTCTGTTTCAATTACGCATGATACTTTTTATTATTACCATGCTTGTTTGGGGGGGACATGTTGGATATAATATCCTAATTTTTCATAGTTTCGATATTCTTCAAAATCATGTTTAATAACAAGAAATTGCTGAAGAAGTCAGAGTCTACATGTTTTATCTCAGTTTTTACTCACACTTTATTAATGACTCTTTGTAATCCCACATATGAAGCAGGAAGCAGACTATTCTTCCCATCTTTATAATAGAGCATGTACTATAAATTTGTCCTGCTAACTCTGCTTTCTGAGCCTGAGATTGTCCCAGTATTACCAACTCACATGCTCAATATTATTTGAGGGCTGTCATATTATTTTAATAGTGCACATATAATTCAATAAATGAATACAAAATCTGTTGAACTGCAGTCATGGAATGTATAGGTTTCCTCTTCTACGTTCTGATAATTGGCACATAATTCTGTTCAGCTGTGATTTTTTATAAATAAAAATATGTTTATATAAATTACTGGAATTAGATTCTGATTTAAAAGAAAAAAAAGAAAAAAAGAAGAAAAAGCAAGTCTGTTAAGGGACTTTCTAGAAAATTTATTCAAATCTCACATCACTGAGTTCATCCAGACACCTCTTCTCTCCCACCTCTCAGAAGTCCTAAAGGTGCTCAGCATTACAAAGCTTGCTAGGGTTTAATCTTCAGATGAGGATTTGTATCATACCTTGGGCAATATGAAATCACAGTCATATTAAGTGAGACCTCTGGAGACCAGAATATTAAATAGCCACAGTGGGGAGACAGAAAGAGCTGCACACGTGCATGGAAGCTCTGGAAAGCATGCTGAAAGCTCTACCAAGGCCCACAGTGGAACTTCAGGCTATACTGCAGGGCAAAATAACATTATAAAAATGACAAATACTTTTTGGTTCAATCTCTGGGTCATTCCAGAATTGTTAGGTTTATCCCTCAGAGCACCAACTAGATGGACATTATAAGTTGTAGATCCAAATTTTCCTACCTGAGGTAAATGTTCAGTTTAAAGGTAGTGGTTCTAACAAAGCCCTCCAGGAAATAAAATAACATAAAAAGGATATGAGAGCACAATGCCTCTTTTTGAGCATCCATCTCTCAATCTACTTTAACAATGAAAGAAAATCAGGTCTTTTTGTGTAGCCATTTCATATTCTACAAATTGATTCCAAAAGACATTCTTTGTAAATATCACTTGCGATACTACGGGTCTAATCCAACTCCTACCAAAGTCAATTTCTTTGGAACTTGCAGGTTACTACATTCTACAGTGGACACTTCTGCACAAGTAGATGTACATGTGCATTGATTGAAATGCCTGGCTATGCCCTCAGGGTAACATTTTACACTCAATTGATTCCTGACGTTATGTGGTTAATTTTATAACAAATAATTCATCATTCAGCAGTCGGGA
>NW_010424177.1:15813-20607 GCF_000710305.1 Buceros rhinoceros silvestris | reverse complement strand
TAGGGAAAGGTATGTAGCACTATTCAATTTAGTTATGTTTGTGACCTTAAGATGATGCAAACACAAAGATCTGCTTTTGCTTTAGTTGGCCCGGAGGAGAAAACACCAGTGATTTAATACACAGAACAAACTATTTTTAATCAAACATATCCAGAAAAAATTGCTGAGAATGGCCTATTTTCTGTGACCTTTAAAAACTGTTATTTTCTAGATGGAGTTGATCTGACATTAGGTTTTATAATAGACTCCCATTTGTTCCAATTCAATGCATGTACAAATGTAAGCTAGTTTTTGTGGACCAAAAAGAACAGCACAACAACACATAAATATGACAGTGCACTACACATCCTGGTTAAATCTGAAAGCATTAATAAAACTACTTTGCTGAAGGAAGATTTAGGCAAGCCTTGGAAAGGTCACATAAAACCAGAAAGCAAAATTTATTTACTAGATATAAATTCTGCAATGCATATTTTCTATCGTAAATTGGCCAATCCCTTTTACTAATATATTACCTCGCACACAGAGGGCTTGACTTCACTGCCAAAATGTGTGTTTTTATTATCCTGTTGTGATTAATGTGTGTGACCTGTCTTGACATCTAGAGAGGTGCAGTCCCTTTAGTTCTGCAATGAAGAAAACAAGGCAAGAATGACAAACCTCAGGATCCTGAAATAAAAAACACAGTGCAAATTTTCACTGTGTTTTTACAGAGATGGAAGTCTCATTGGTCACTTATACTGATGACAGAAAGTACCTTATTAGACCAAGCTTTTATCTTCATTAACTGGAACAAATTAAAAAGAACCCAAAAAAACCAGTTGACAGATGTCAGATGGCAAAATGCAATACAGAGAACCTGCCTTTGTGACAAAATTTAGCTAAAGCTCTTCTCCTTATGTCACAGCACCAAACTGAGAATGACCGCATGTCAAAAAATAATTGAACTGTACAGGAGCACAGAGATTGAGTGTTTTGTCACCTTGAAGTATAGCTCTGTTTCCATTTCAGCATTACTTCAAGCATCGGCTTCGCCCGCCTTTCAGCTCAAGCTTCTTGATGGGTCAAGCGACAGCATCACTGAACTCAAGCTGGAGACCTCTGTGAGTGCAGCTGAGCTAGAAGGACCATTTTATTTATTATATTTTCTAATTATTTATATACTACAACGAAGGCAGCTTGAAGATACAGCCAGTCTCTAAATGACCTGAAATACTATTTAGGATTTATCTTACTACCTGAGTGAGTGGAACTGTTTCTCATGTTAAGGTGCGGATGCTCTCTGGAAGCAACAAGAGAAAAGAAGTAAGTTATTCACCATCATTCATCTGCCCATAGAAAGGTCAAGGCAGGGACTCTCACAGCACTGAAAAGGGCAGCAGAGTGAGCAACGCAAATCCTAAAAAATATCACTGCTGACAACGTTTCAAATGTAAGGGCATAAAGTCATATAGCTGACTGCATTTCTAGGAATTATCAGCTTCTGAAGCCTATGTTCCCTAGTTTAAATATACTCACAAGCAGTTTTCATCCTTAATGCTAGACATATATTTATAAAGACATACATTTCTAAAAAATCTACCGTAAAATGTGTCAAAAATACTGAGACAATTTTGGCAGAATCTTAGGAAAAACCAAAGTCTTCACAAAAGTGTCATGTCTGATAAAATTATTTAAGAACTTTATTGATCACTCAAGTCTCAAAAACCCAGAACCCTTCTCATTTCCATTTTTAAAGCCCAACTTTGGAGATAATCACACTCCACCCCTGGCATCCTAGGTCTTTTTCTTCTGTATTTGAAAGAGAAGAACAAGGCAGTGATTTGGCTGCACCTGCCACTGAAACCAGCAGGACATGATCCAGATTCTCAGACTCCCAGATTCAACAGTGAAATTCAATAAAAAATGAATAAACACAAAATGGATACACTGAGAAAAGTATAAATAAATAGAATGTATATGTATAAATACATAGAATGTAATGGCATATCCCAGAACAATATATTTTCACAATCAAAACTGTACAAACAGGACACACATAACCAACCTCTTTCAACCTCAGTATTTTCATACACTTCATTCTTTTATTTTTTTTAAGGTAGTCATGTTTTAACTTCCAAAATCCATGAATATGAAATCAAATCAGATACTTTCTGACAATAGGAGAAGAACCAGAAGATTGGATGTACTCAGAAATCTCAAAGTCTTCATGTTTACAGAAATTTTATCTGAAACTATGGTTTCTGTAAACCAATTCTCTTGGTGTTTTTTCTTTTCAATAGACCTGTATGTCATGACAGGCTGCAAATACTTGAAGAAGCTTCTTTTGTCTCAGCCAGAACCAGGCTTCAGAAGCCAATGAAAGCATATGAATAAAAGGAAAAGAAAGTTTTCTCTTACATCAAGCTAAACCCCCAGAAGAATCTGCTTGAGATTTAACGGAATGGTTCATAAACATTATTAAATCACAAGTTATTTTTACATGATGCCTACCCTCAAAGTCACACTGCCACACTTCTCATCTTCAAACTAATTGTCCTAATTATAATACAGCAACATAATGATCTAATAGCAAACAACAGATAGAATGAGGAATATTTCTCCTGGGTAATTTAAGTTGGTGTCTTACTGTAGCTGTTGAGGTCAATCTTCCAAACGGGAAATAATGGGCAAGGAATTGAAAATGAAAGTTATGTTTCTGCAGAATAAAAGTTCTGAGACCAAAATGATTCACAATATTTTCTTTTAATAGCACGTGATGTCTTCATTTTAAAAAGCTGCTAAATGTTGTTTCAGGAGGCACAATTGTTATGTTTTAATGTTTATGTATTTTAGGTCGATAAGACTAACTATGAATAATTATGAATAAAATGTGTAAAATTCCACACAGTATTAGAATCTAAATTTTGGGTTTTCTAGTTGTAGTAATCTAAAGGAAGAGTTTATAGGCCAATCTATACAAAAAAAATAAGACTCTTGGTACAAGTCAAGGCAGATGATTAGTGCACAATATTGTGTGAAAGTCAGATCTCTTAACAGCTAGATACTTAAAGCCCAAAACACAGAAAATCAATTTATTTCTTTGAAAATCTTAGTAATATCAAAAGCACATAAATACATACAAATCAAAGAAATAGCATCTAAAAGTACATATATGAATAAATAATTGTTCTAATTACATATCAATGATTTGAGGTCTAAGTCAGTGTTTCATTATATTGACAAATTATTTTTAAAATTATGCGGCCAATTGAACCGCATTACAGACAAACTTTTTCTGCGAAGTGCAAATGAAGACTACAGTTAAAATCCTACTGCCACTCAAAATCACACAGAGTGGTTTTGGGGTTTTCAGTGTTAAATATCAAAAAAGAACAGATGCCTGGGCAGGTAGAAAGAAAACACTAGAACTGTAGTCTTTATCATTTGCCTCAAAAATTGTCAGCAGAAATTAGGAACTCAGTTGCCTGATAAAAACTTCACGTAGACAGAAGAAATTTCCTTGGACACTTAATATAATACCCTCTTTTGTAAAATATTATGTTTACTTTGTTTAGTACATAAACCTACTGTAAGCAGAAATCTCAGATGCTAAATTATTCTATTTTTGTAGCTGTGTTCAACATTGGGTAAATACATGACTATCATTACTATAAAAAGTGAGTGTATGCTTGCATGCTCACAACGTAATTTACATATAGTTCTGAATACTCAAGTGTCTCTACAGATCTCTAATGATAGCCTATGAAAATGTGAGGCATTGAAAAAAAGAGACAAAAAAGGCATAGAAGTAATATCAGAAAAGAGGAACCACTATGAAGATAATGGGCCTGTTTGGGTTCTTTGATTTTCGCTTGTTTCCGAAATATTATTTAAAATAACACTTGCTTCTAACAGGTAAAGTTTTTCAGGATTCAATACACGATCAGCTTAGACTTTGTGTTTTAACGCTATCAGGACAACGATGAAGAGCTGACGAGGGGACATTGTGCCTGGACTTATTTTTTCCCATTATTTTATGAGCAAATTAATTAATATTAACTAATTGACCAACAAATTACATTTTATCAAGCCATTTTACTACATTAAGGTATTTTGAAAAAGAAAATCTAGTGCACAGCAAACCTAATGTGTAAAACCATGGTAGCTCTCACTGTACTTACTACAATATAGTCCTTCCAAGACGAGTTTACATTTAGTAAATTATTTATTTTTTTAACTAGTACCTCATTAAACACAATGCCTAGCTGTAGTTCACCATATGAATAACAGAGTAAGACAGATTACTTTACAAATGGCACGTGTCAGCTTATGAATTTGAAACATACACTATAATGTAATACAACTGCAATAATTATTTACTAAAAGTCAACAACAGCAAATCATAAACCATTCAAACATGTGTTAAGTCTGGTCAGAATCAGAAAGCTCCACTGACAAGTAACAATACCATGTAATTTCTTTTTACTCTTCAGTCAACACTCCAACACCCACCCTCTATATTTTTGTCTTTCTTTTATATCACTCTTGCACTTTTCCTAGCACACCAGTATGAGAAGTGCAGGATGTGTCCTGAGTCTCTGGCCACCCCAACACGGCATCCTTCCTCTCGCTTCACACTCTCCTGCACATTAATTTTGTCAGTGCTTTCCACACCGCTCGACTGATGAGTGCAGAGGTGCTCCCACATGCTCTTTGTCCTGGCCCATTCACACAGTGAGCTGCCCACTGAACAAGCCTTTCCCAGTGCCTTTGTTGGGCCATGGCACAACATCTCTCCCAGGAAGGTTCCAG
>NW_010424177.1:12726-15657 GCF_000710305.1 Buceros rhinoceros silvestris | reverse complement strand
TGCTGAGAGTGTTATGTGATGGCTCAGCCCTTCCAGATAAAGATCTGTACTAGTCTCCCTGCTTTTAATTTCTGGGCTATCTCAGCAGTCGCTTTCCTCCATTTTCTAGCTGATCTGATGAACATCTCTTGTTTTCAAATTGAGCTTCAGGTACAAATCACTTAAACTAGCAGAATATTTTGCCCCACTTTGTAAGTACAGAATATCTGCTAAGTTGCACTTTGCAAAGGCAGGCTCTGGTTCTCTACTGCAGCTCTTTGCTGACACTGAAGTCACACCAGGTGATCACATGTGGCCAGTCTTCAGAAGTTTGATATGAACATTTTATCACTGCATTCACACCTTTTAAACAATTACTGCTATTTATGGATATGCTCTGTTGGTCATTCATGTTGAGGTAGACCACAAATCTCCTTACTTATCCTGGGAAAACCTCTATCCTCTCATGTATTTTCATTTAGTCTATCAACATTTTTGCTAGCTAGATGCTATTCCTAGATCTCCTTCAGAGCAGTATTTCATTCTATCCTGCATTTGGTAACAGGAACAATCTCCTCTGCATCCACTCCTTGCAGTCTTGCACTGATTTACTGCCAGGGTTTATCTGTGGGATTGTCTGCAGCATTTTCCTGTGGATGCAAATTTATGTCAAAAAAATCAACTGCATGTTGCTCCACAGAGCTAATCCATCCTGTGTTCTGCAAAAGGCCTTACCTAAGGGTTTAGCAACCAACAGTAAGCTTTTTGGGGCAGTATAGTACTCTCAGGCCACATTGCTGAAGGCTTAGTATCTCAGGTTGCTTTCTTACAGTTTATTATTCATGAAAGCAAAAGTGACGGAATTTTGTCTGTTCTCAAGAGCACTTCATGAAGCCTTTTACTGTCTGAGTCCCCTCTCCAGACCCTACCTGTTACAGGTGCACTGGAAGTTAAAGCACTCTCCCAGCATAGTTGTCAGTGTAGGCTGGTGCTAGCGTTACCTCTTCCTCGACATCCTTCCTGTGTTGCAATACTGTGCAACACCGACCAACACTCAGTGTTTGTCAACAGTGCAAAGCAAAAGCATCTCTCATTTCGTATTTACTTATGAACAGTCTGCATTCTCCTGTGGGCTTCTGAGTGGGTTTAGTATGTGCCAGCCCCCACACAGCCTTTATCCAGTCTTCTGTTTCTGCTTTCTCTGCCTGCTGATACCAAAGCTAACACCACCACTCAGCTGGAATCCAAGTTGGCTATTGCACAACAACGTAACTTATATGAAGCCAAACGATTGGCAGCCAAACAAGAAGACACATAGTGACACAAAACTTAAAGCTAACCACTTGAAGCAAACATGCTCTTCTTTGAATTACTCCATGTACCCCTGCTTTTTTTTAATTCCTACTTGAACAGAAGGAAAACTTTGGAACATTTCCTTCAGGATATTTAGTAGTTCCATCTTCCATTTGCTATACATTGCTGTTAAAAGATGGAGTGCATTCCTCTACAATATAGGCTGCAATCTACTGCTTTCCTTTTCCATCAGTCTGTTTCTGTTTCTAGCCCTTATTTTGTACAGCTCTAACCTCCTGACATTTTCCTTTTCTGCTTTCTATATATAGTTCTCATTTAAAACAAAGGAAAGATTGCTAAAGCAGTATTACGTAATTTTTTTTTGAGAAAAGAGTATCCTTTCTTTCTCTTTGTTGATTATAAGCAATTCCAAATTGATGCTGAGATTTTGACTCGTCTTTTTAAAGGCAGGCTCTTCTGTTAATAAACATCTGGAGGAAAAGGAGTTACTTTCAAGAAGTATACCAAAAATTTCCCTCTGGTTTCTGTGCTTTATTCTTGTTCCCCAGAGCATCCCTGCATGTTCTGCCCATCCATTCCAAATGTTCCAATTTTTCTGTACCTTGTCCTCATGCCATACCCTCCTCTGTTTTTCTTGTTTTTCATACACTCCCACTGAAAAGATGAACATTACATCCAAACTACATCCAGAAAAGGTTCTTCACGAGTATGTCTGTGCATCCTTTTTCAGAGTAATTGTATCCAACAACTTCCATTAAAAGGTTAGCATTTCAATTACCACATCATGGCTATATTACCAACTCCAAGCCACTATAACTGTGATTTAGGTTATCCTATAAAACTTGAGATTTATTTAAAAATATGCTTTGATTTGTTCATATTTGTGTGCCTATCAAAATTCCCTCAGAAATTGTTGGAAGGCTAAACATAACTATAAAATAAGGAAACAATAATAATTCTGAGATATTTACAAAATTGCACAACTCCAGGGACTGGGACATAGAAAACCATTACTGTAAAGGCTACAATAATATTGGAAGAGTTTGCAAGTTTTCAACGATGTTTCAATCATCCTACTTTTATTAACTTAGTCTGGAATTACAGAAACCCTTTGTTTCCAGAGGGCTAAATCCTGGAAATGTTTATCCTGTGTGCTCTCAGTGCTGCAGTTCGCATCTCTGGGACAGTGCTGTGACGGCGACTGAACAGCAAGAACAGTATTTACGCAATTGCAGAGTGACAGTGAAATGGAGAGTTATATTTATCACTGAGTTTGGCAGAACCAGCTAAGCACTACATGCTTCGAGTGTTTCAAAAAGCCTAGTTTGCACATCGTAGAGCTAATAGGCCAGGAAGGGAATGATAAAAAACACAGAGGTGGTGAGAGGGAGGAGGGCAACTGTAATCAGTACATGCAGAAACTAACTCCGCATGTGAGGAAATGGGCTCAGTAAGATTGCACACGGTTCAGGTAGTGCCATCAGAAGCACTGAGTGACGGCACCTCACCCGTGGTGTACAAGAATGGAAAAAACAGCAGTGCTGAAGCACATCCCCAAGCAACAGAGGTCGTGAGTGCCAGGAGGAGCACTAGCCCACCGCCATGGGCGCTGCAGGCTAATCCTTCCCCATCTGCCTC
>NW_010424177.1:0-12609 GCF_000710305.1 Buceros rhinoceros silvestris | reverse complement strand
TTCCGATGTCATCTAACATGGTGATAACACCGGGACATCTGATTTTTGTCATTTTTTTCCGGTTGACTAGGTTTGCCCATGTGCCATGACCTGGCACATAAGATGAGCCCTTTACACAGGTGTCGTGGTGTCTTGAAGCATTTGTGTGGGTTTGGTGGCAGATGCTTTTATTTATCATCTCTTATTTCTAACAAGGTGGCGAAAATAAAATACAGGGAGTCCCAAGCAACCCGATTCCACAAGCCAGATACTGTTTTATCTCCGAATACTTTTCCAGCTACATAATTGTTGGGTGCCTATGGGGTGTGCATTTGTGTGGCATCTATCATTCAAGGAAGGGAAAGGGGCAGGAGAGAAGGAAAGGGATGCCATGGTTTTACAGAGCTGTGAAAACTATTTGCCTACCCAGCCCTTGCCCTGCAGAGACAGGCAATAAGCAATGAAAACAGGCTGCAGGGAATTTACTGAAAGACTGCTGAATGTGGAGTAGCACTTACTCAATTCTCTATCAGGCAGTATTCCCTCAAGCACAATTCTGAAATTACTCTGGACAATTTATCACCTGCCCAAATGACCCTGTCACTTGGATAGTCTATCTGCCTGGAACTTGCTCTAATATTCCCAGTCCCAGAAGCAGCAATAAACAACTGCCATTTTTTATAACTCAACCTGCCAAATACAGTTTTTTCTTCCCTGTCTAATGCCCAAAACAAATAATAGTCTTTCCTGGGTCATCCACATGTTTTCTAGACATTAAAATGTCATGATTTTCACTGGAAAATATAAGAAAAAAAAGAAAAAAACCTCCAACCAACTGACAACTGCAATCATTCTGGGCAATCCTTTAGGGTTTGACCAGCTACCATCTGACTTCTACTTCTGGAATAAACATATTAAAAATAAATAAAGTGTATATCTTACTCTTTTAACATGCCTTGTTAATTATTTAGACTGTACTGTGCACAAGATCTGCACCTATTCTGTTCACTCACTCTTTACAATGCTCACTGCAGAACAGCTTATTGTTGAGAAGCAGGAGACACTGCTGGCTCCCCACAGGCTGTTGGGATGAAGAGTGACAGCACAGCTGACAGAGGACCTCTCGGGGGTTGCTCCATTCTTTCCTGGGCACAGAGCACAAGCAGGTTGTGTAATTTTCCACATGTAATTTCCCACATGTAATGCTTATCCCCTTTACCCCCCTGAGATTGTGGAGTGAGAGCGCTCAGTGTCTTTACATGAGGAGAAACAGTGATAAATATTATTCATACACATATATAAGCCTAAATAATTAGTTACACTCTTTTTTTTTTTTTTCCCAAGGAATCAAGGAGTTCATTGCACCATGGTAACAAGAGATTGAACATTAGTGCTGAAAATCAAACAAAATGACTAAGTACCTCATTATTTTCAAAAGATGGAAAAGATTTTGTAATCACAGCCTAAATCCTCTTTAAATCACAGTCAGATCTCTCCAACATTTTCCTTTCAAACTTTGTAGTTTTCCTTTTAATTGATTTGCCTTTCCTTTGCACTTCAGTGATTATTGATTCTTCCCTTCTGAAAGAGCACAATTATAAAACAATTATCTGCTCTTTCAATATTTCCCTGTCAGCTATGAGCAGAATGTTATTCCATTAGTGTACTGTTAAATCTTTTCTCTTCATTCAAGTACAACTGTTAAAATGGGAAAACAGTGTACAGTGTACAGTTTGTTTTCTGATGCTGGTTATAACGTACTAAACATGTATGTGATATTATCTGTGTATTTGTATACGTGTATACGCATACATAAATATATACAGATGACATGACACTCATGTATGAAGCAGTAACGCTCGGCTTTTGATGCACGCTTGAAGTTCTTAAGCAATCAAAACCTCATCTTCTCTCATAGCCACACTCTCAACAGTGTTTCACTACCAAATGCACCATTTCTGTATACATGTATGTGATATTATCTGTGTATTTGTATACGTGTATACGCATACATAAATATATACAGATGACATGACACTCATGTATGAAGCAGTAACGCTCGGCTTTTGATGCACGCTTGAAGTTCTTAAGCAATCAAAACCTCATCTTCTCTCATAGCCACACTCTCAACAGTGTTTCACTACCAAATGCACCATTTCTGTATATAAACACAGCACCGACTGATGCCACACGCTTTCCCACCTGTCCTGATTCTTCCTCACTTTGAAAAAGCTCTTAAGAAGGTACAGAACAGAGCTCCTTCAAAGGTTGTATATACCTTCAGGTACCCTAGGGAAATCCTTGCCCCATGCAAGTCAGTAGGAGTTTGGTATTGTCTTCAGTGGATCCAGCATTTAATTATTTTTTTCCCTGTCCTCTGAATTAAATTAAATGACAATTAGTGTGACTTAACCATAAAAGAAGAAAGGATTTGGGAGTCATGAATCCAGGAGGGAGGGACAATAGCATGGTAAGGTTAGCAGAAATGTAAGTACTGTGGTTCATATGGATTTTATTTCATTTCAAGTATTACTCCCTGTTTTATCAGATGTCGCACATTTTGTTTTCATGCCTGAAATAGCAAAAGGATCCATTAACATTTCCTCATATATTTTCTACATAAAAATAAATGTAAGTTCAAGTTTTATTTGTGTGTCTGTAGCCCTGGCACTGAGAACATGGATGTCTCTTTGTTATCAACAAACAGCAATATTATACCAGTCTGTTATATGTTCTTGCATTTATTCTATCTGTAGCAGTAAAATTGGCCATGCTGGTGAACACGCTCTTTTCTGAAAAGCAAGCTAGAGACAGATTAGCAGACTTTTCTTCTTTTGCAGTTTACACAGGATTCACATGGAGATTGGATCTTATCTAACCAACAGCAGATTACTGTGATGTGGGTATTTACAACTCTTGTATCTTCACCTGATGAACTAAGGGAAAATACACCAATGTTGTTTAATATGTGCTGCAGACTTAAACACTAATGAGCTGGAAACTGAGACGAAAGGGACATCACTGTCTTTTAGATTTGTGTTCAGAAATATAAACTACAGCCCAAGTACCAAGCACTGAAAATCAGCATAGAGAACATGTACAAGCCCATTACAAAGTTTCCTTGATATTCCTATTATTATTGTTACTTATTTCACATCAGCACTAAAACAGATACAAAACCTACCCTGCTAGGCAACTTGCAACACCACCTAGACTCGGCTAATTAAGGATTCATTAAAAAATACTATGCAGCTTAATGCATAAAATGAATATCCATGATGTCTGAACATGTTCTTCTCCAAAACATAGCCTATTTCATTTTAATCCTCTAGGCTTCTGGGTGCCTCCCCAATCATTTCAGCTTTCAAACTTATTTTTCCATTACTGCATTTGGTGTGACAAAGGTCCCACATACATTATATTGAAATACTGCATTAGTTGTAAAAGTGCCTTGTGACTAACACTAATCAGTTTAGAAGACAGGTAAAGGTTTTATGTGTTTTTCAGCCTTGGTTACTTCAGTTCTTCAACAACAGATATCATAGAAAATACTACCCCCAAGGCATCAAGATTGAAGCCATCTTCCCCAGCGCTACTTCAGCAATGGCCCAGGTGTCACCACTCCTAATGACACCTAAGAAACGCAATGGCATAGATTCCTCTTTGGTACCACTAGAAGGTCAGCTGTCATGCTTTACCTTTAGAAGCTTATTGATACAGCTGATATTTGTGATCACACCGAAAAACCTACATAGAAATACATATCGATCTATACCTGTATATATCATTTAACAGTTGGAGCACAGCGATAATGTGATTCAAATGGAGGACACTTATGTATACAAAGTCAAGAGAAAGAACCGAGAAGACTTTCTCCCCTAGTACAGCACATGCAGACGTACCCTAAGCCTCCTGCCTTTCTCACTAAATGAGCCAGATGGGCATCCTCAATGGAAAAACCTCCAACATGGCTAAAGCAGGAAACCTGCATGATGGAAGCTGCCCTCTGGAAGACTCTCTCTATTGCGCTGAAATTAAAAGACACCTGAGACTTGCTTTCTAATCTTAGCCCCTAAATATCCCTACAGAAGTTTTTCTACATTCTTTTGCTGCAGTAGTTGGGTTTGCTGCTGTTCATTCTCCAAGGGCCAGCAAGATCTTTGCTCCCCGTAGTCAGAAACTTGAAAGAGGGCTGCACAAACCTGCAAGGGCATTTCTCCCTAGCTATGGGTGATGGAGAGGGTAGGAAATAACAGATGTAACTTCTTTTCTCCTTTGACAGACTCTTTTGATACCAAGACCCTAATTAAACAAGATGAGCATGATAAGCCAGCCTGAGTACTCATGCAGTGATGCCCTGGTGCTGCATCATCCTGTGTTTGCACTATGTGAAAAACTGATGCAGGCTCATGGGTGGCATCTATCTCCACACAAAACCACAGGGCAATTTTGCCCAGATTTTGTATTTTAGGGTTGTTCCTCACTAAGAGTAGCCAACAAATGAAAAAGAACCAGATAATTAGCATACTGCAACTCTAACTTGTTACCAGAAAAGATTAATCCACACACAATGTGCTAATTTCCATTAAAAAAAGCCTAAATATGGGTGTAAAGAAAGAAACACATAAGCAAATAAAATCAAAATTGGGATAATTTATTCTAGATTAATAGTTTAAAGGTTTGTCAATTTCCTATTGATTTTAACACAGTATGACTAAGCTTTTCATACTTAACTTCCGTTATGTACCTTTAAAAAGTCTAAATTTCTTCAAATCCTGCCAAGTGTGTTAACTCATTAGTGTCTTGAGACACATGGCTGTCACCTGATGTAGAAAAACCACTATTTCTTTATAATGCTTTCAATTTGTTACAATTGAATTTTATTTTAAGAGCCTGTAACAGCCTCTTATGAAAGAGGTCAACCATTCAGGCACAGTCCACTCTTGTTTGTCCTCTCACTCTTGGCATGGCTTTACCAGGGAAGTTTTAAAACATGATTAAATCTAAATGAAAAACACAAACATATTTTAGCGAAATGCTTATACTTTTTAAATTAAAAATCTGTGTTAAACTCCTTGTACATATTTTTCACAACAAAATTCTACATAAACTCTAGTATAATATCAGGCAATGCTCACACAAGAATGGTTTTATTACGTGAGTTATAAAAACACTTGTCAGCCACCATTATTAAAGAAAATATGGAATCTATTATACAATTGACATTTTCAAGATTGTAGTGTGTCAAGCTGTTATGATTTTGCTTTTATTTACATATAAAGTATTTGATTACTTTTGAACAAAAAAAGCATGTAGTGCCATCTAGGGGTATTTGTAAGCTTATGAATTTGAATTTCTGACAGCTCAGATATTCTGAATTAGGTTTATTCTTCACAACTGCATTCTTAGGAATAATAACATGTATTACAGGAATTCTATGAAATTTCGTTTTGCTAGCCTGACAGTAGATCATATGCTAGTTGCAGAAACATCAAGAAATTAGTTTTTTTCTCTGTTTCAGACAGTAACTTTGTAGTTACTGGCTCTCACAGAAATTACAAAATAAATAATCTGTATATTAGAATTAAATAAACCATTAAGAACCCCCCCTACTCTTCTTTCTCAAATATTCCACTATCTAGACCAGTGGAAAACTAAGAAACATGTTAACTGGCTGTATCAGATATGTGAAATTCTATTTCACACACTGGAGTTTCCATTTAATTTTCTCCAGTCCAACAAAAGATGGGCGATGTGGGAGGATTTCTCAGCAGTGGTGTGAAGGGGAAGTCAGCCACAGCATCTACTTACTCACTTCAGTTTTTATTTCTTGGGTTGTTTTGTTTCCTTTTTTATTCCCCCTTGCTTGTTAGCTTTTTGTCAGTGAGGGATATATTGTTGATGTATTGTAGAAAAATTGCAGATAGAGAAGTGGATTAATCTATTACAGACTACTTTCAGACAGTTAATTGATGAAAAGTGCACCATTACCACAAGGAGCCTTGAATATATCATACTGATTACAACTAAGAACTGCTTCATTTTTCAGGCAGATTTTGCAGAAAACACTACAGCGATAGGACTATTCCTGAGCAAACTCAGAACGACCAAACTGACCACACTCACGAAAAGATTTTAATAAGGCTGCCTTACCAATGGAGTACCTCGCTCCTTAGCAACAGAAATGCCTCACCACCTTCTGTGAACATATATATATAAAACGTATACTCCACAACAGTACCCTAGCACTTCACCATGCCAGAACTAAATACATTTATACACTGAACATTGTTCACTAACAAAATAATTGAAAGTGTTCTCTTGACCCTGCCTCTTTTGTCAGACACCAAAGAGGGCAGTGCTGCTCTCACCCAGCCTGCCACCACCCCCATGAAATAACCTGACATCACTTTCACAAATACCACCAGCGCAAGAAAGGCTGGTTTTAATATTCTGAACTAATTTATCATTGACTATCAGTCTGCCTGATTTTTCAGTCATAATGGATCATACTGTTGTAGCAATAATTCAGTTTTACTAGACATTACCTAAAAAACAAAAACACCCAAGTGCAGAAATGGCAGAGTCTATTCAGCTCAAACTATAAGAAAATCAGACAAGTCATTTTACACACAATCTGTGTTCCTCATAGCAGGGGCTTTTTCACAGCTTCCTCCTCATCGAGCACACCCACTCATCTCCATGCTCAAGTAAGTCAAAGATGTTACCAGAACGTCTGTGAGGTTTGAAGAATCTACGAAATCGTATGGATTATTTAGAAAGCACTGTTCAGAAACACTATATTATAATGGATTTTTCCAGAGCTGTTCAATATTTCCCTTAGAAATCTGCAGGAACTTGAAAGATAAACACAAGGGAGAGGATTTAAATCTTACTTCAAAGTACTTATGTCAATGCAAATATGGACTGTAGAATCTTCAGATTCTATTATTAAGCAATGATGTAACAACGTTAAGTCAATAAAATTCCATTAATCATGATGGTTCTAGAAAGCAAAAAAAAAAAAAGAAAGGCTAGTAAATTGATAGTCTCTGGCAATATTGGATTTTTCATGGCAAAATGCTGGGTGGCGTCCCTGGTCCCAATCCAGGAAAGCATTTAGAAAGTACCTTATTTCAAACGTATTTGCAGTTTTCTTGATTCAACAGGAAAAAACCTCCAAACCAATCAAACAGGGCTCTTGTCCATCATTTTAAGTTTGTATAGTTAGGTTAGCATCACTGGAAAGGTGATGTCACCTGTCAAAAGGTAGATCCATTCTGGTTTTAGCTCACTCTGTTACATTCTAGTGAAGGAGTCTTTGCTTTACATCATGTATCTGCCCTGAGAGCCACCTCAATTACGTTATTTCTCTTCTCCGAAGTCAGTACTTCTGCACCTAGATCCTGCAAATGTTGTTCCACCCTTGTATGTGGGTCCTTGCATACAATTCACCAAAGTAATAGCATCTCTATAGCAGCATTTCATTTCAATTTAATTTGATTTTCTAGTGGAATGCTTTAATCATCCATTTCGTAATAACTTCTCCCTGCTGTATTCTCTTAGGCTACTTTTCCCCTGCATGGAAAGAGAACAGTTATGGACAATTAAAAGTACTTTAAGTGATAAAGGGACAACTGCATTTGAAATTATGTTCAATAACTAAAAGTTTGTTGAGCTGACCTCTCTGAGTTACAGAAAGGCCTAAAAATAAAAACAAATGACTACTTCTTCTTGATACAGACTTTCTTGTTCATACCAAAACAATGTTTAGCTTGTTGGGTTTTTTTCCCTTATGAATTACTGTCTTCATTTACCCAAAGAGAAATTTTTATGAGTCAGGGACAATCTAGGCCAGTCTATCTCCACCACATTTCCAACCTATTATATTTTTCAGTCTGCCCAGAAAGTTATACAATGGTTCCAGTTAAATCTCACGTTCTCTGGTAGAGCTGCTTCATACACATTTTGCCCCTTCCTCTGCTCTGTACAGGCAACACAGCACACTGAGTAAAGCTTTCTGAAGCTGTGCTTTTAGCCACTTCCCCTTCCCTTTTGACTGCTATTTGAGACATTTTATGCATTTATGTGTTTAATTCTTCTGCGCCTGGGTCTAAGACCACAAGGCACTTATCACACCAGAAAATCAAACTGGAATTTTGCCTTCTGCATAAAACCAGAAAAAAACCCAATCTTGCTATAAGCTTTGTGGGCTTTCTTATATATGAACTCCTATTTCACTTGAGGGGATCCACACTCAGACCAAGCTGAAGGGAATGCAAAAGTTATCATGTGAAACCTGCAAATTAGCATTGGACTAAGTAACGTATGCCTCTAAATAATGACTGTGGAGACTCTAATAAAAACATCAGTACAATAAGACAGCATGAGGAGTCAAGATAAGCCCCTCCAAACAAGATTTTGATTGTAGCGGGATTGATGGTAGTAGTCAAGGGCATTTTGTGATTATCAGCACACTTTCTGAGTGGGAAAGGGATTATCAGAGGACAGAAGGAAACACAGATTTTCTTAATTCTTCCTGCAGAGCACACACAGAGTTAGTGAGCAAGTTGTCCCACCTGAGCACCAGCCAGTGTCCCAGATCTAATTAACTGCTCCGGAGATAACTAGTAATCTCCTGAGACATAAGAGCAGAGCAAGCAAAGATACTTGATGTTTGGTATGTAGCCCTTAACAGTGGCTAAAGGCCTATTTTGCGAAGCCAGCTGTAACAATTTTAGGATTGTCTGTCCAAAATAACAGCTCTAGCACCAAGATTCAGAAAAATATCTTTTCCACATCTCATACAGAGATCCAGGCTGTCCCTGGACAGCCACAACACAGAATAAGGACTTTGTATACTCCTGGCAAGCTACAAGGAGTCCCCTCCTTTCCTCCACACACCAGAAGCCAGTTCCTCTCTTCCCACCACCAGTGCACTCAGACAGAGAAGGAAGAGGACTGCACACCAGCATCTCATCTCCACGCTCCTCTGCAGAAGCCCTTGGCTGAAAACACACAGAGAACTGCAATTCTTAGTTTCATTTTCAAACGTAGGGCAAATGCTTTGGTATCAGTTATACTTCAAATAAAGTATCAAATGCAGGTTTGACACTTGAATTTGGACTTGTAGGTCAATGGAGGGTTTTAATAGGAGAGTCTTGTACACACTTACACAAACATGCAGAGATGAACCCATACAATGCAGACTCTGGAAGATTTTCACGTTAGAATACGAAACAGATAAATTCACACATTGACACCTGATAATAGACAGTGGGAGATGGTACTGAATGCTCCTCCTATCCAGGTCTATAACAAAGTACAAATGAGAGAATGAAAAGGAAAGGAAAAATAAATTACTTCCTTCGGTTCTTAGCTCGTTACTGCTACAATTAAATTGGCCTGTCAATGCTTATGAAATGTTCCTCATACCTGTGTCCAAAAATTATTCAGAAATCTAATCCATGTTTCTTTTTTGTGCCTTGCCTGGATGACTGCAATGCTTTCTCAGCAGGTCTACCAGTAAAGCTGATTAGTAGACTCCATGCAATTCAAAATTCAGCTGCAAGACACATAGCTAAAAAGAAAAGGATATTTCTCAACTGTAACCCCAGCATAAACCTTTCAAACAGATTTATAGTGTTCACTTGGAAACATATCATTATGCACAGAACACAGTAAGATTGGAAATTACTAAGTTGCTCATCACATGCTTCATTCTCTCCTCACTTTCCCTTTGTTAACATGGAAAACAAGGAATCAGCAGTTTGTTTCAGTGAAACAGAATGCTATTATAGTCTGTATTATCACAGAACCCCACTGAGATACATTAATCAGAATAAACTCCTGATCCAGAAGGTTCACCCTCTGACAGGACAAGTAATATCTTTACAGCACAGAATAGAGACAAATATAGAACTTCCTTATCATGCAAGGAAATAGGTGACAGTGAGAGAATCCCTCACGTTATCTCCAGCCAAGTCATGCAGGCAGCAGCGCTGCTCACTGCTCTCCTGCAAGGAAACAAGCCAAGTGGAGGAGAGAAAAAGAGAAAATTGTGGGAGGCAGCAGAAAGACCTACACAAAATTCTGGGAAACTTATACCAACACACTCCCTGAAACAGAGCAGAGCTTACAATGGAGGATATGTGTACACGCCTGTGTCTTCCCACACAATGTACTACGACTGCGAGACACTAGAAAATGCTTTTCAGGCAAGGATATGCCCACTATGACGTTTGGAACCGTTTCTTAACTTTCATAACTGTGATGCTATGATATAACCTAATGGCTTTTAAGCAAAGTCATATACATCTGACACAGCAGAGCAAACTGATTTGAGCTGAGATTTAGGTAAACCATTCCTATAGATCTGCTGGTACTTTTTAGACTTTCTTACATTTTCTACATCAGAAGTTGGAGTAACAGGGTGAAGTTCATTTCTAGGATAGGGCAATATACATTCCAATCTAAAGGAAATTGACTGTCAGGGATTTAGAATTTTTAAAAATAGCCAAATGTACTAAACTTTGCTAATGCTTATGTGGCATTCAAGGCCACATATACCATTACTCTTAGCTGAAACATAATGGCCTCATACTTTATGTTCTTCCTTCCTCTAAATCCCTTCCAAAAGTTGAAAATGACACTTTTTATGATGCCTCATTATTCTAAACACACAATCAGGTCATGTTAAGGTACCAAAACGGTTACATTGCCATCATCTTTCTGTGCACGAAAGATAATTCTTCAGTGCAATGTGACTGTAATTTATTCATGCTCGACATTAAGGTATTAACTGATGGATTCCAATTCCTCAGGAACAACTGTATGAATAATGTTGAAATCATTCATTTTAAGTATTATTTACAAAAGTCCAGTATTGGACTTTACAGCACATTATTACTAATTGAGTGTTCCAAGGGAATTTTCTCCCTTTGGACTTTTTGGCATTTTTCACTTCAGTTACACAACCTTCTGTTTCCTCTTTCAGTCATCAGAGCAGAGGATTCCTCTTGACATGTCATTCAGTACAATCCTGGGGAAAGTTGTAGAGAACACTTTGACAATGAGGTCACATGCAGGCATATTTCATTTACATTTCTGTATTTGTGGAAAACTTAACTGTAAGGGTAAAGCAAAAGAAAGGAAGCAGCATGCTCACAGTTTCATGACCACCAGGGTAAATGGAAAGAAAAAGGAAATATGTTCCACTTTTGCAATTTCCCAGTGTCTTCTTTTCCCAAAAGGCCGAAAGAGGAAGCAGGTAAAGATTCCTCCCCTACTGTTGGGAATTGCAAATAACTTTTTGGAAAATATTGGCAGGTTTAAGAAAGAATAAATCTTTCACTATGGCTAACTAGATACCCATTTATTTAAAAGATACCACGTATGGAAGTATTGCTGGGGCTAAGTCAACCCAAGCCCACCATAGAAACTACTAGTCTAAGGAGACAGGTCATCATGATAGGTGACTTCTGAAGGGAACTGGAGGCCTGATATACAGACCCGACCTACTTCTTAGGGTGGCCTGCTGTCTCCCTGGGGCCCGGGTTAAAGATGTAACAAGAAAGCTTCCCGCCCTGGTACAGCCCTCAGACTACCATCCATTATTGGCCTTTCAGGCAGGCAGTGATGGACTCCACACAAGAAGCCTGAGGGCAATCAAGAAAGATTTCAGGGCCCTACGATGACTGGTCAAGGGATCAGGAGCACAAGTGGTGTTCTCCTCTGCCCCTCAAGTTGCAGGGAATGATGACAGGGAAAGCAGGAAGACCCACCAGATCAATACCTGGCTCCAAGACTGGTGTCACCAGCAAGACTTTGGGGTTTTTGATCCTGGGTTGGTCTACACAGCATCAGGCTTGCTGGCGTCAGTCAGGGTGCTCCTGTCTCAAAGCGGGAAGAGAATCCTTGTGCAGGAGTTGTCAGGGCTCATTGAAAGGGCTTTAAACTAGTTTTGAAGGGCGAAAGGGATAAAATCAGGATCGCTGGAGCTAAGCCTGAGAGCTGCACATCAGCGTTCGTGGGACGGTGTGCTAACGAGCTCCTTGGGACTGCCACACCAGTAGGATTAGAGGGCAGTGTGTCATGTGATAGCAGAGTCGCAAGAGATACTGATTCCTACTGGTAAGGAATCATGGCAGCTCCTGGGAATGGTCAGATGGGAATTAGGCCTTCTCCACCCTAAAAAAAAAAGGAGATGGGATCCATAGCCCAACTGAAGTGCAGCTACACCAATGCCCACAGCACGGGCAACAAACAGGAGGAACTAGAAGCCGTTGTGCAGCAAGAAAACTATGATACAGTTCCCATCACAGAAACATGGTGGGAATGACACGCACAACTGGAGCGCTGCGTTGGATGGCTGCAACCTCTACAGGAGGGGCAGGCCAGGAAGAAGACTTGGGGCAGTGGCCCTGTGTGTCAGGGAGAGTTTTGATTGTCTTGAGCTCAACAGTGGTGATGAAAGGGTAGAGTGTTCATGGGTTAAAACCAGGGGAAAGGCCAACACATGGTGGGAGTGAGACGCCCACCTGGAGCGCTGCGTTGGATGGCTGCAACCTCTACAGGAGGGGCAGGCCAGGAAGAAGACTTGGGGCAGTGGCCCTGTGTGTCAGGGAGAGT
>NW_010424176.1:10866-22871 GCF_000710305.1 Buceros rhinoceros silvestris | reverse complement strand
TTTTTTATCTTTGGGGAAGAAGACAGAATTTAATTAGATGTTTACTCTCACTTTTTTGCTCTCCAAATTTATAGGCAGCCTTTCTGCTCTTCTACGGTCAAAATGGGGACCATTAAAAAATAATGAGCAGACAATTGGCTTTTACACCAAGCAGATTCTTGAGGGATTGAAATACCTTCATGATAATCAAATAGTGCATCGAGACATAAAGGTAAGAATTTGCAGAGGGTTAAGCCTGATAGTGTTACATAACTCAACAACCATTTATTTTTCCTGTACTTTAAAATTGTCTCAAAGTTCTTCATTGTCTTCTCTGCTGCTCTGAACTGTGGGTTAGGTAGGTGAACCATTGTTGATTTGAATTTGCACCAACAAAATATGTTTGCTTTTTTATTTAAGAACTGACATACAGCCACTTAAGATGTGATAAAGTCAATGGTTTTATTTCTGCTTTCAGTGACGTGATTGAACGTGAGCTTATTAGAAGTGCAGAAGATTGTGATTGGGATATGAGCAGGTTCTTTTCCAAGGAGATAGCAGATGAAAAGGTTCCCTTAAAAAAAAGAGAAAAAGAAAAAAAGCCTTTTTTCCTCTCTTAGTGTAATTTAATTGAATTCCTGTGGTAGGGGAGGTTCACTTTGAGATGCAGTTTCTGATAATGGGATTACATAAGGCAGGAGCGCTGTTCATTCCTCCTTCATCTCCCCATTTAAGAGCCTTAGGAGGTAATTGTTACTTACTGAAGAGTGCACTGTAGAAACAGGCTATGCGAGAAGTCTTAGATGAAGAGTCAGCGGAGAAAAATAATTGCTCTGAATGTTCTGTTCCTCAGGGTGATAACGTGCTTATCAACACGTACAGTGGAGTGTTAAAGATTTCGGACTTTGGAACTTCAAAGAGACTTGCAGGAATCAACCCATGTACTGAAACTTTCACAGGTATGTTCCCAGAGGAGACTCTCTTTCCTCACTCAGTCTGTGCATGTAGGGTCAGAATCCACAGCTGCTGAACTTTCATTGACTCCAAATCGTTATAAAAGCTTCCTGCAAAAATAACTTTTGTATACCCGATCTTAAGCTATAACTGTACTTGTATGCACTGTTCAAAGTGATTGCCATTTTGGAAGTCCCACTTGAGACGTGAAGATCCTCTACAGGAGAAATGCTGTGTCTTGCCGATGTTGTCTTTGAACCTGTCTCTTCTGTGCATGTGGCTTTTTTATCTTGCTGATCAAAGGGTACCTTTTTTTTTTTGCTTTCATGACTGGCTTGAGCATCTGGGCTTCATCTCCAGAACTACTTACCTACAGAGCCTGTTGTTAACTTGACCCTCATTCTGCTTGATTTAGATGTTAAATCATGCAATGGCACTTCATTAAATAATTATGCAAAATGAGCAGTGACTGTTGTTTTAATTCTATCCTCCGCTGTTCCATTCTGCTCTAAATGGAACAGAATGCAGAATGATGTGTCAAGTTGATTCCTTTGCTTCAGGAAAAGTGTCCCTGTCACCTGCTGGTTTAGGTTCAGTTTTCAGGTTTCACTTCCTTTTCCTCTCTGGATGCAATTCAGAGTGGTCTTCCTTATTTTAATCTATGATACAGTAAATGAAAATTCTGTCTGATCCAAAAAGCTCATTGAAACCTCTTAATAATTCTCATTGACTTTGAAAAGTGATATTGTCAGGTCAGTAGATGATATCAGGTGCTTCTATCACAAATAATATTTTCAATAATATTTTGAATAATATTTGAGTTTTATGTAGAATGCATATGGAAATGTTTGAATTTTGAGTAATAAAGAGTATTTTTTCTTTTAGCTCTCCTGATACTGCCCACTCCACAGTGATTCTGTTCCTCTTGACCTCTGGCTATCTATTTGCATCATTAATGCACCTAAGTAAAAAAAATGAGTGTGTTTTAAACAGGTACCCTTCAGTATATGGCGCCAGAAATCATAGACAAAGGGCCACGTGGCTACGGGAAGGCTGCGGACATCTGGTCGTTGGGATGCACAATCATCGAGATGGCTACAGGGAAGCCCCCGTTTTATGAACTGGGAGAACCACAAGCAGCTATGTTTAAGGTCAGGCATCTTCCTTGTTCAACACAGACCAGTATTTGTAAACACAGGAAATCTTATGACTGTTTTGGAGAAGCTCAAATTAGAGATTGCAGGGAAAGAAGATAAAGGAAATGCTTGGTTACTGAGGATGTTACGAAGAATGAGCTGAGTCAACTGAGTGGGAGTGCTGTGTTGTTTTGAAGAGAGTAATGGAGCAATAGCAGCTATTCAGTAGCCTGGGTGTTTAAAAAAAAAAAAAAAGAAAGAAAGAAAAGCAATGTTTTGCTTTGCAAGAGCCTTTACTTGCAGTTGCAGGGACTTCTTAATGTAATGGTTTACACAGTTTGCAATAGGTTGGGGTTTTTTTCTCTGAATTAATAAACTAGTTACAGAGAGATAATATTAAAACTTGAGAACAATATACCTCTTTTACTATCCAAACACTTTTTTGGTGCTGTGTAGTGTTTGGGAAAAGTTCAGTGTTGGCTAATGTGTCTATTTTTATTTGTCTCAGGTGGGAATGTTTAAAATACACCCAGAGATTCCTGAATCCATGTCTGCAGAAGCCAAGGCTTTCATATTGCGTTGCTTTGAACCAGATCCTGATAAACGAGCTTTTGCTCACGAGCTACTTATAGATGAATTCTTGAAGGTTTCAAGCAAAAAAAGAAAAACCCCATCGAAGCTCTCAGGTGAGCGTTGCTAAACTCAGTCTGGAACTTTCTCTTGTCAATGATACTGTTTCCTGAAACTGCTGATTTAGTCTTTAAGATGAATACAGCAGGTCTCCCTCTGTCCCAGCTGAACACTGAGTTACAACCTTCTGTCCCAGCAGCTTGCTGCACAGACACTTGTAGCAGAACTCTGTTACCACAGAGGTGATTTATATAAATGTTTCTGTTAATGGTTTTGTGCAGCTTTTGTGGTGTTTTTTTTAGTTTGCATATGTTATCATTCAAAGAATGTTTGCATAGAGTATATTTTGTTTAAGGTTAGAACATGCTATTGAGCCTCGGACAAGTTTTCTACTTGAGGAAAATAATCATTGTCCCGTAGCAAATGTGCGTGCACGGCATTATTTTTGTTTCACATACTCATTTCCTGTAGCATTCTAAATTATGGAAAGTAACAAAGGCGTTTTGAGAGTATGAATGACATATTCTATGTATGTGCATATATAAATAAAAAATACCTTCTATATATTTTTAGCATGATAGCTAAAAGAAAGAAAAATACCAGGTAAAGGAGATGGCATTGGATGGTCACTTTTAATGTGGTTTCCACCCCCCTAAATGAAAATGAATGTTATATCACAATAAATTACATTTCTAGAGATTGCAGGTGGGAGAGTCCCGGTAGTCCACAAAAAGGAGAGGAGAGTTAATCCTTTGGACTATGCATATTTGTTCAGTTAATTTCAGCACACTTAACTTCCTTTTTTCTTTGCTTTTCTCCCACAGCTCTTTCAGCTAACACAAATGGTGAGTTTTAACATACTTTTCTATCAAAACATAACTGTGTAGGTAGATACTGTGGTTGTCACTTATTCTGCTTTAATTTATCACACTAAAATGTTGCAAAGAGAACTGGGCACAGTTACGAAAATAAGTAACCCTCCACTGTTAGGAACATCTGTTTCATTGTGCAAATTTAAACTGCTATTTGTAATCCTGCCAGACTATGGCTTAATTGTCGAGGCAGGTGGTCACACGGGCTCCAAGAGCTGCCTTGTTGTTATAGGTCCATTTAGTGGAAAATGGCTGGTTTATAGCAGCAGTAGGGCCAAGGTTTGTGGAGGAAGATAACCTAGATTTTTATTAGCTTACATTCTCTAACCGGCAACACCAGAATGCATTTGAGACCCTTTGTCAGGCCTGGGTACAGGGTACTCAGCTGTCTTGGGAAATGAACTGGAGAGAGTGGGAGGCGGCAGGGGAACCCAACAAACGCAGTTACCCTCATACTGAGTTGCTATTGAAGCACAGTTTGAAATGTGCACCTGTGAAATAGTTTCTTGCAGCAGTAATCTGTGCTCTGGATTTAAAAACAAAGTTATGACTCAACATGCATGTGTATTATTAATCAAGGGCTCTGAACCAATTAAACTTGTAAAAAATCTGATAAAGGAATGTGTCTTTGTGTTATATGCAGTGTGTGTACAAATGTATATATTTATATACACACATGGAATTAAGATCTTGGAAGGTGTTTGGATGACTTCCCTATAGAAATGTTTTGCTGCTGCTGAACGTGCGTACTGATGATACAAGATGCATGTTCACTCCAGTGGTGAAATTCCGTAAGGGAGCTTGCAAAGAGCCCAGCGTTTCCATATCTCAGAAAGCTTCTGAATAAAAACATAAGAGAAAGATAACTCTATGGCAGAAGAATAAGCTTTAGGAGGTTTTTGTCAATTTTGTTTTCGTATTTTCTATTGGTGGGTGGGAATACAGGAGTCTTTCTGTTTCCTCTGAAAGAATAAGTTTTTCACTTCAAAACTGTGATTGCACTATTAAATTCTGATTTCTGAATATTCCTATACAAATAGAGTATCTTCGGAGTATATCCTTACCTGTCCCTGTTCTGGTGGAAGACACAAGTAGCAGCAGTGAATATGGTTCTGTCTCACCTGATACAGAATTAAAAATTGATCCATTTTCTTTCAAAACGAGAGCCAAGTCCTGTGGAGAAAAAGATGGGAAGGGAATCCGGTCCCTTTTTCTGAGGTAAGGAGAGCTATCTGCCCTTTATGTTACACAGTAGATTAGAATTGTGTGTATTGGGGTGGTTTTTACAAAGTTTCTTGGCACTGAGTGTCTTTCATTCAGCATCCCAGATGAAAATTTTGAGGATCACAGTGCACCTCCTTCACCTGAAGAGAAAGATTCTGGGTTTTTCTTGCTGAAGAAGGATAGTGAAAGGAGAGCCACCCTTCACAGGATATTAACTGAAGACCAAGAGGAGGTGGTGAGGAACCTGATGGAAGCTTTGGCTCAGGTAAAGTAATACTGGAAGACAGCAAAAATGTTATGGAATTTGAAGCCTTATCTGCAGTTGCCTATTTTGCAAATACCCATAGTAAAGTAATTAAAAACCAGTTTGACTCAACTAGAAAGCATACTCCACATAAGCTTTCACCATTTTTTTTCCTGGCTATTAAAAATAAGCTTTAAAATTGTTTATGCTGCATTACATATGCCTTTTGTGTTTGTAAATACTGAATGTATGCCTGGATATTAGTGCTGGCCAGACATCGGAAAGACATGTTGTCGTGATACTCTGTTTTGCCCGTGATTTTCAAATAGGACTAACTGAGGCTGACAGGTCAGCTTGTGTAAGACCCATCGTCCTCGGGCGGTACTTACCTTGCCCCACTTTTAGAGTTCTGTCTTCTGGCTGACGGGTTTGACGGAGGGAGGTTTTGATCTTTTGGCCTGCTCTGGCCTTATGTTATGTTATTGCATAGAAAAAACAGGGCTGATGGTACACCATTGCCTTCTAGCCAACGGCCATAAAAGGGAAGAGAGGGAGAAAATAAATTGCAGCTATTCCTCACAGCAGTTGGGAGCACACATGGAGGGGAGGAAAGATGGTGTAACAGTGGGAGATACAGCAAACAACAAAATAATTGCAGAATGACCTTTTGGCACTCCTTTGTGGGGATGATTCATGATGGCGTATGAGTTCAGGATGATGCTGCATAAATTACAGGTCATGACCACGCTGCTAAATGTTGCAACACCGTAACTGGATGACGTGATTTTTTTTGTACTTGTTTGTAATATGTATGTTTATTAATTAACTGACTCATTCTCAAGGTTAAGTATCCCTGGCCTGAAACGTATTTGTATAAAATGTGACATCACATCTTCTAAAGATAATACAATGCAGAAACTGATGCAAACCATTATGATTCTTATGCATATATTACAGTTAATGTGATTGGAAATTGCTGCCATACCAATAAAAAGAGCTTCTGACTCTTGGTGGGGGAGGGAGGAACCCACAGTTGTCCTGGTAACTATGGAAAGTGTTAAAATAGAAGGCGATAAGAGATGCCCATGATCAGTGTTTTGCTGGAGTGTTGCTGTAACAGACACAGTTGCTAGCATGTGTATGAAGGGAAGAGTCAGTGATTGTGAGAGGCTGGGACTCAAATCACAAAACCTGAGAGGATGCTTGGTGTTACACGCCTTGCTCAGCTGGGGCTGGAACAGCCCAAGACAGGGGCAGAGAGGCACAGAGTTGTAGAGCCAAAGAGTCCAAAACACACATGGCAAGAGACTCTCTGCCCTTCGAGAGGGTGCAGAACTCTGACTCCCAGAGTTTTCTCCCTTGAGAGAGGGACCCTAGTCAAAGAGTATGATGCTTTCTCAAACCACCGGGATGTGGTAGTAATGGCAGTTAACAAGGATCCTGCTCGGCTTCCTCTTAATGTTCTGCTTAAATGCAAGAAGTTACCAGTAGATGGAAGCTTGAGTTGCTTGTTAGGCCTCATCAGGATTTAGGCTTTTGCCTTCACAAAAACCTTTCATAAGAAGAATTTCAACAAAGTCACTGGGTGTGGGGGCTAAGAGAGGAGACTAGGGAGCCATACTGGTTGCCCTGTCTCCAGCATGCCTTGATGGACTTGAATCTCCTAGTCCAGGGATACAGTGTGTTGTGTGTCAACCTATCTGCCCTAACAGCTTTTTAGTTATTTATACGAAAAGGAGATGAGCTACTGCAGGACAGAGTGAGGGATCCACTTCAGTATCAGTCAGTCATCAGTTGAATTCTCCAAACTGCATCAGGGCTGGAGGCTTGGATCTTTTCTCTCAGAGGAGGGTGCTTTGGTCAGAAGAATGCTTGACTGCTCTAGAGCTGCTGGTTTCTTCTGGTTTCTCTCTCTCAAACAATCAAGTTATTTTTGTTTCATCCTGATCGGAATTAATCAACAATATTTAAAGCTTTGCAGCTATTGGCAGAGGTCTTGATGTCTGGCCAGCTGTGACATTCATGGCATAAAACTGCAAATGCAACAGAACCAAACACCATATGTCCTTCTGTTATGGAAATCAATGTTAGATACCTTTAGTGTCTATATAAATGATTACTTAGCTTCCTTCAGAATAAGCGTCTAATACTTCATGTTGAACAATCAGTATGGTTTCCTCTCTCTAGCTTTAATACTAAGATTTGGAATTGAAATTTGTATTCAATTGGCGTAACTGTAGAGAGTAAGTACAATCTTCTGCTTCCTAGTTACTTATGCTGGTTATCCTGATGAATGCTTTTGAGATTTTTGCGACTTTGGTAGTTCATGCAGAAACACAAAAGCTTTTAAAAATAGGCATATGAATATTTATAATAGAAGGGTGAGATTTGTAGACCTGCTTTAAGAACAGGTAACTGTAGAAGTTCTGTATAAAGGGAAGTTATGTAGGAAAGAATTAGTTTCTTTCTGAGTCTTCTGTGTAACTTTGAATAATCTCTTCTTTTAAATGCCACTGTGGGACTTTGCATGTTGTCCCTCAGAGGCACTCTGAAGATAGAGGCACTGCAAAGTACATGTTTGTTTGCAATTAAAAGTAATTTGTAGTGTTCTGTGCACAGTATATTTATTTGTATGTATTTACTCCTGTACAGTGAGACACACAGTCTATAATGTGCACATATACTTCTGCAACTGAAACAAACCAGTCGGGTACCTGTTTGTCAAGTCATCTGCATTACCAGGGAGCTCAGTGCTAGAGCTTGGTGCTGCAGTTACGTTGCTACCATCATCTGACTTGCAGCTGCACCTTTCCCTTAACCATAGCAGGGGAGGTTCTGAAAATGCATATTTCCAACATGACGTTATTGGCTGAAGTCCCTCGGGGGGTGTGTTTCAAAAGATGGCTATCAAAACTACTCATTTTCTTCTTTTTTCTACCAGGGATCTGAAGAACCCAAGCTAAAATGGGAACATATCACAACACTCGTTTCCAGCCTCAGAGAGTTTGTACGGTCCACTGATCGTAAAATCATTGCAACCACTCTCTCAAAACTGAAACTGGAGTTGGACTTTGACAGCCATGGTATCAGTCAAGTGCAGCTCGTACTGTTTGGTTTTCAAGATGCTGTAAGTTGTCTGTTTTACTAAGAACTTTGTATACCCACTGCCGAAAAAAAAAAAGGTAGAAGCCAGAAGCAAATAGAACTTCATTAACTTCCATCCAGAGTTACTGAAACAATAATATTTGAGGGCTTTGAACCTGTAATAACAAAATCCCAGCCCACACCCAGTTTGGTTGCCATGTGATCCTTTGGCAGGACACAGATCATGAACAAAACTGTTGAGATTTTGCTGATTAAAGATCTAGAAGGTTCAGCATAGTCGTGTAAACATGATGTCATAATACTAAAGCAGGAAAGCCTTTTCAGAAAAATCTCGTTTGGAGGGTTTTCTGGTAAATGAGGCCAACTCTGAATATTGGGCTTATTCTACATAAATGCAAATCTCTTGGACTTCTTTTCTAGGCTAATACATTAAACCACAGCAAGCCTCCAGTAGTAGTCTGTAATATTGTATGGAGTTCCTAGTCTAGTATTTTTGGTTAGCAGCAGATTTCTGCCAAACTAGGTATTTTCATCTCAATTTATAATAAGCAGGGTAAGAAGGAAGAAAATAATTATCGTCAATAATTAATGCAAAATTTATTTCCTACAGTGAGCAACAAAACACACAAGTGGATACCTTTGAAAGAGCTAGTTTACCAAAAGCAAATTATTTTTTTTTCTTCTTAAGATATGTATTTATATGTTAGTTCACAAGCAATTAAGCTTAATGATTAAGATGTGAATAACCAACATGGGAGGGTGCAGCTGTGCTGGGCATCATTTGTCCAGACTGAAGTCATGTAGCAAAAATGAAGTGACAATCCAAGCAGGCATTTGAGGTGGATGATTTGATAGCACTTAAACCTCTCTGACAAGTAAAAGAGCCATCAGAAAGGATTACATAGCATGTAGACTGTTGCACAGACTACACTGACAAGAATTAGATGCTGTTTACAAAAATATACCTAATGCGTGAATGTGTTTAAAAAAAAAAAAAAAATTTCCACAAATCACAGTTTTCTCCTTGACTGATCGCTTTCAGCTCTCCATTCTACTTAGCCTCGTATTAATTTTGATACTTGGAAGGAAAAAAAAGTCAAGAAAAAAATAGAGTTGGGAGAAGTACGAATACCTGGGTTGTTTTTGTGATACAGATGTTGCTGGTCATCTGTCGTTTGGTGGGAATTGCCTGAGTCATGCTCTTTTCAGTAAAACTTCTACCCTCTTCTGTTAACTTCATCATTACAAGTGGCTGGTTTTTAGTCTCTTTCATTACTCTATTATTTAACTAAGATAACCCTCAAAGTTCAAAGAAAAACTTTGCTTTATGTGTGCCCAGTCTTAATCGTTTCAGACATACATGAGATCTCTGTAGTAGAACACTGAAATCCAGGTCAGTATCAAGAGCTCAGGTACTGCAGACACTAGGATATTGCTAGAAGCGAGGAAAAGCAGCTCCCTTGTTCTCAGGACTCTCATAAGTTAGTATCAGGTAACAAGGTTTAATACCCTCATCAGAGCAACCAAGAAAAAGTAGTTCTGTGCTAAATCACGCTACTGCGGATTGTTGTGTTCTTGACAAAGTTACATCGTGCTTCTTCAGTACTTATATCGGTTGTGCTTAAGCACATGTCAGTGCCTTGGTAGGAGTCAGTATGGGAGGGTGCAGAGCGCTTGCCAGCAGAAGCCGTGCTGCTCTGGGGGGCCCTGGGCAAGCCTTTCGGACCCTAAGGCAGCTGCTGCCCAGGTGTTAGGCACCGGGCAGCCTCCCCTGGGCTGCTGACTGCTCTCCAAGTCCAAGGACAGTGTCTAAGTGCCATCTCGTGGCCACTGTCAATAGAACTGTGGAGACAAAGTACTACGGTGGGTTGCGTAACAAACAGAGAAGGCCTTGACACTGTGTAAGCTCTGCTCGGCAACAGCTAAAACATCCCTGTGTCATCAAGGCTGTTTTAGTCACCAGCCTGGAACACAGCACCACATAGGCTGCTGTGAAGAAAATTAACTCCATCTCAGCCAAACCCAGTACAGGTCCCTACGTAAGTTACTGCATTACTGAACGCTGTTGCTTTGCGGCAGTTGAAAACTAATAAGATTAGTAGTGAAGATTAATAACATTTGTTAACTTTCACGCATCTTCTGAAGGCATCACTTGTGTAACTTCAGTCATTTTTTACAGAGAGTTTATCACAACATGAGAGAATTAAACTAAACCCTTTTTCAGGAAGACCTAACAGTGAAGTATCTACTTGCCCCACTTTTTAGTAAGCAGTAGTTGCTCAATTTTTTATAAGGCTTTGAGTAACTTCATAATTTTCTAAATACAGTTATATTTGTTTCTTCCTGCAACTTCTTGAGTTCTGCTCCTACAGAGGGTCGCTTTGGACTGCTTCTGCGCCTGGAGAACAGCACCAAGTCTGGTTTGGGCTGTTGCCAATCACTGTGGCCAGGCTTTTTGTTGTAGCACTGTCACCCCACCTGCTTCTGCCCTGTCATTTGGGAGTTGGAAAACTCCCCAAAATGGTGGAGACGGTCTTGCAAGTGGCACAGAGGCACCTGGGAATGTGGATAAAAGCAGCTTGAAAGCAGGCAATTAGGAGCAACTCAGTGTAGAAGCAAAAAGGAGGAGGAAAGATAAAATGGCACAGCACATGAATTAAGTCCCCTGGCTATTTAAACTAATGTTAATTAACTGTTTTCTGAATAAAAAGGAGCACCATTACGTTAGTTCTTTGATATTTCCTGCAATTGTACTTTAACATAGATAAGTATTGCACTGAGCAAGCAGTGAAAATTATGCCAAAAAAATAACAAGATTAATTAGCTGAAGTTACAGGCCTTTCACAGTATGGTCCTTGGTATTTGTCTTGCTTGCATTCTTTTTGAGGTTCTCTCCACGCCCATGAAGGTTAAATAAACTGCAGTATCGCAGTCCTCAATAACCACCTAACGCAGGAACTAGTGCTTAATAAAACATATAAAATATTGCTTGACTTGTAATAAAGTGGTGGAGGTTGGCAATGTTTGCTTCTTCATTTAACGACAACACGAAGTAGTTTTACTCACCTGCTTTGATACAGCATCTCTAAGTTCAAACTCTCTATATAATGCTGACATACAGTAGTTTTAAGCTGCAGAAGGATATAATACCTGAATTTCATTCTCTGTTGCTAGGTCAATAAAGTTCTCCGAAATCATAACATCAAGCCACATTGGATGTTTGCATTGGACAGCATAATCAGAAAAGCTGTGCAGACTGCTATTACTATTCTGGTCCCAGGTGAGTCAGTTCTTCATACTCAGCAAATATTTATGAGCTGATCTCTTTAAACGTGCTTTAGAGCTGTGATTATGATGCGTCACTTAAGATTTTGAAACCGGCAGTGGGCTCTTTCCTCTTCGCTCTCTGTTTTGCAACTCAAAAACTCATCAGTGTGTTGTCCAAGTTGTTTTGGAAAGCACCTTCCCAAGATGAGTAATCTAAACAATTGTGCGACACCTTGAGCAGTGGTAGGGTAAGGTGCTCTGACGCCTAATTTTTTGAGGTGCACAATGCTGCCTCTTGAAAGCCAGCGGACAGGCAGCTTGCCAGCATGTGCCAGTTTTGGAAGGTGTTTTACAAAGCGGAGTTTAATGATGTGATTTTTGAAGCACTTGAACATCTCTCTGGTTTGTGGTCAGAAGCTGTCTAAAGCAAAAACCAAATGTCTGCAGGGTCTGCAGTTTTGAATATTGTTATTTTGAGTGTTGTGGAAGAGTAACACACAGCTTAGTGGAGGGAAGGAGGCTGCGTAGAGAAACTGTAGCCCATTCTGTTACTACTCAACCTATTTCTACCTTCTCTGCTTCTGATTCCCTCAT
>NW_010424176.1:8628-10745 GCF_000710305.1 Buceros rhinoceros silvestris | reverse complement strand
ATTAATGGTGAAATTTTCAAATATATGCTTCAAATACATGCTTTAAGGATAAAGTCAGAATAGTTATGTTCCTGTTTTCTGCAGTGGGTTAAGTTATCAACAAGGCTATCTGAAAATGCCAACAAAAGTTACAGCTCTTCCTGTTCTCCTTGGTTGGTGTTTTCCATATCCCCAGCACAACCAGCAAAGTATAAATAGGGGGGCTGCGTTACTTTTCAGTCATAAGGAAAATCTGTCTTTCGGTTAGAATGCCGCACACCTCGAATAGGCATGTGCTCTGTTGCTGTGTAATAGTACTGTAGACTCTTCCACCCCCGTGCAGCTCCGTATCAGCATTAATTGTATGTGGTCAAGTTTAAACAAAAGCCTCTGTGCCCTAGTAGCTCTCAGGCACTGATAACCTGCCTCTTCCCAAATTGCTTTACCCTACTTCTGATTGCTTCCCCTTGCTTTTATCTGACTTCTCTTGGATTTTCTCTTTTCTCCTGTGAATTATGTGAAGGTTTATCTCTGGCCTTAATACTTCTAACAGTTATGGGATGCTTTAGGAGTGGTACAAAGCAGATGTTGTTACGTAGTTACACTGGCTGGTGGTGTGCAGTGGCAAGATGAACTTTTCTTAGCAAGACATGGAAGTGCAAACCAAATCAGACATGTTTACCTAGCAGTATTTGGGTAACTGCTATATAGCAGATGTGCTTTTCTTAATTTAGAGCAAGCACAGCTCTGTTGTGTTGATCTTAATGCGTTCAGCCTTGGAAAAGGTGGGTAGCACTGAAATGAAGAGGGAAAATGGATCAAGGAACGAATGTCTCTTCTCTAAAGAAGAGAAATGTATTTGTTAGTTCTTCAGCAGAAGGACAAAAGCCTACAAAACCCAAGTGTGATTCAAGGAAAAAAAGTGTGTTTTGGTGAGGACACTAAAGGGGGTTTTCAGCAGTAAGAAACCGCAATTGAAGGAAGGAAGGAAGATTTCTATTAAATGGCTAGAATTAGCCATTGCTGTTGCAATAATAGGTCGTGTAAACCGCAATTGAAGGAAGGAAGGAAGATTTCTATTAAATGGCTAGAATTAGCCATTGCTGTTGCAATAATAGGTCGTGTAGGAGTATAAGATCTCATGTACATATCTTGCATACCTGGTAGCTCTGGTCAGCGGTTCCAACAGGGAATAACAGTACGTGTACAGCTTTATGTCCGCAGTTTTGCAGGTGTATATCATGACTAAACAGGCAGTGCTCTTTCTGATCAGTAGAAGGGAAGTGTGCTACTTTTAATTGTCAGGAGAGGCATCTCTGTGTTATTTCCTCTCTCTATCTTTGGATACCATTTTTTTTGTAAACACAATATTCTTATAATGAGAGAATGCTAAATATGCCAGAGCAGCAACAACAGAAATAGCTGGATATAAGAGAAATAACGGTTATTGGTTTAGTAAAACGTTTGAGGTCAGACTCGTAAGAAATTACAAACTGCTGAGAATGGAATTAAGCAAAAGAAAGCACTTCTGCTGCAGGCAGTGCTTCAGCACCATTTGACATGAAACACTAGCCAAAATTGGAATCCTGTTCATCTTCAGATTTTTGGTTTTTAGAGCTTTTGAACAGTCAATAGGCTGAATAATAATCAGTCTAAACTAAAAAGGTGGTGGTTTGAGTGGTCTTAAACCCCTAGAACGTATCTGTTCCCTTGCTACAGAAGTTTCAGGTCTGATTTAACCAAAGCTCTAGGATGATCTGTAAATAGTCACTTAAGTCTGCTTTTGTTTTAATATTTAACAGCTTTGATTTTTTTTTTTCTTTTGCTTATATTTTAATAGAATTGAGGCCACATTTTAGTCTTGCATCTGAAAGTGATACAGCAGATCAAGATGATATAGAAGTTGAAGAAGATCAAGAAGAACAGCCTCAGAATCAAACGATCCAGCAGCCTTGCATTGTCATGGAAGATGCAGTAGCTACCTCAGGTGTAAGCACACTTAGCTCTACAATATCCCATGACTCCCAGGCTGCTCACAGATCACTGAGTGTCCAGCTGGGCAGGCTAAAATTAGAGACAAACAGGTAAGTCTGGACATCAGGAGGCACTAGCCTACTTGTGACAGTATATATTGTTTT
>NW_010424176.1:8076-8449 GCF_000710305.1 Buceros rhinoceros silvestris | reverse complement strand
GCAGTAGTAAAATTCTGTAGTACTGCAGGTTGTCCATATAAAGGATGGTCATTGTTTAGCTGTGACTGATCTCTTACATTAGTTTTATTCGTTTCAAAATAATAGTGATGCAAGTTAAGTCAGTCTTGATTTCAGGTACCCTTTCAAGGAAGGTCTGAAAAAAAAAAAGTGAGCTTGCTGCCAAGCTTCTGCTTCTTCCCTCCTTCGTAAGCTGTGTGTGGCTGATGGATGGTGTTATGTGTTGTTTCCATTAAGGCAGAACTTGCTGTTCTTTTCTATAGTTATTCCTGGGGAGTGAACTCAAGCTAGTTGACAGCCACACGTGAACTCCCCAAGGGAACTGCTTCAGACTGGTTTGTGCACAGAATTCCTG